>NW_021821303.1:0-84797 GCF_901001135.1 Rhinatrema bivittatum
ACCTTACCATTTCTCTTACAAGGCATGACAATATAAGATCAGCAAAAAGTAACAGAGCAGGACAAATAGCCAACTAGTGCCTCATTCATGCCGCCATCTCTGACACCCACCCTTATCTTGAACTTTGAATTTTTCTGATATTTTTTTTACAGCATTAGCTAATTTAAACAACTTGTACCATATGCGTTCTGCAACATTGAGGAATAGTTGGGGATGAGGTGACACAAGAGACCTGGTGGATAAATCAATGACCTGAGAAACAAGCACATTTGGTTCAAATCTGGGCATAAGAACATAAGAACATGCCATACTGGGTCAGACCAAGGGTCCATCAAGCCAGCATCCTGTTTCCAAACAGTGGCCAATCCAGGCCATAAGAACCTGGCAAGTACCCAAAAAACTAAGTCTATTCCCATGTTACCATTGCAATCAATAGCAGTGGCTATTTTCTAAGTCAACTTAATTAATAGGTAATGGACTTCTCCAAAAACGTATCCAATCCTTTTTTAAACACAGCTATACTAACTGCACTTACCACATCCTCTGGCAACAAATTCCAGAGTTTACTTGTGCGTTGAGTAAAAAAGAACTTTCTCCGATTAGTTTTTAAATGTGCCACATGTTAACTTCATGGAGTGCCCCCTAGTCTTTCTATTATCCGAAAGAGTAAAATAACCAATTCACATCTACCTGTTCTAGACCTCTCATGATTTTAAAACAACCTATATCATATCACCCCTCAGCCATCTCTTCTCCAAGCTGAAAAGTCCTAACCTCTTTAGACTTTCCTCATAGGGGAGCCGTTAAATTCCCCTTATCATTTTGGTAGCCCTTCTCTGTACCTTCTCCATCGCAATATTATCTTTTTTGAGATGTGGCGACCAGAATTGTACACAGTATTCAAGGTGCTGTCTCACCATGGAGTGATACAGAGGTATTATGACATTTTCCGTTGTATTCACATTTCCCTTTCTAATAATTCCCAACATTCTGTTTGCTTTTTTGACTGCCGCAGCACACTGAACCAATGATTTCAATGTGTTATCCACTATGACACCTAGATCTCTTTCTTGGATTGTAGCACCTAATATGGAACCTAACATTGTGTAACTATGGCATGGGTTATTTTTCCCTATATGCACACCATGCACTTATCCACATTAAATTTCATCTGCCATTTGGATGCCCAATTTTCCAGTCTCACAAGGTCTTCCTGCAATTTATCACAATCTGCTTAAGAACATAAGACCATAAGAACATGCCATACTGGGTCAGACCAAGGGTCCATCAAGCCCAGCATCCTGTTTCCACCAATCCAGGCCATAAGAACCTGGCAAGTACCCAAAAACTAAGTCTATTCCATGTTACCGTTGCTAGTAATAGCGGTGGTTATTATCTAAGTCAACTTAATTAATAGCAGGTAATGGACTTCTGGTACAAGAACTTATCCAATCCTTTTTTAAACACAGCTATACTAACTGCACCAACCACATCCGCTGGCAACAAATTCCAGAGTTTTATTGTGCGTTGAGTGAAAAAGAACTTTCTCCGATTAGTTTTAAATTGTGCACATGCTAACTTCATGGAGTGCCCCCCTAGTCTTTGCTTGTGATTTAACTACTCTGAAGAATTTTGTATCATCTGCAAATTTGATTATCTCACTCATATTTCTTTCCAGATCATTTATAAATATATTGAAAAGTAAGGATCCCAATACAGATCCCTGAGGCACTCCACTGCCCACTCCCCTTCCACTGAGAAAATTGTCCATTTAATCCTACTCTCTGTTTCCTGTCTTTTAGACAGTTTGCAATCCACAAAAGGACATCGCCACCTATCTCATGACTTTTTACTTTTCCTAGACGCCTCTCATAAGGAACTTTGTCAAATGCCTTCTGAAATCCAAGTATACTACATGTACCAGTTCACCTTTATCTACATGTTTATTAACTCCTTCAAAAAAGTGAAGCAGATTTGTGAGGCAAGACTTGTCTTGGGTAAAGCCATGCTGACTTTGTTCCATTAAACCATTTCTTTCTATATGTTCTGTGATTTTGATGTTTAGAACACTTTCTACTATTTTTCCTGGCACTGAAATCAGGCTAACCGGTCGCCCCTGGAGCCCTTTTTAAATATTTTGGTTACATTTGCTATCCTCCAGTCTTCAGGTATAATGGATGATTTTAATGATAGGTTACAAATTTTTACTAATAGGTCTGAAATTTCATTTTTTAGTTCCTTCAGAACTCTGGGGTGTATACCATCTGGTCCAGGTGATTTACTACTCTTCAGTTTGTCAGTCAGGTCTACCACATCTTCTAGGTTCACCGTGATTTGATTCAGTCCCTCTGAATCATTACCCATCAAAACCTTCTCCAGTACGGGTACCTCCCCAACATCCTCTTCAGTAAACACCGAAGCAAATAAATCATTTAATCTTTCCGAGATGGCCTTATCTTCTCTAAGTGTCCCTTTAACCCCTCGATCATCTAACGGTCCAACTGACTCCCTCACAGGCTTTCTGCTTCAGATATATTTTAAAATGTTTTTACTGTGAGTTTTTGCCTCTACGGCCAACTTCTTTTCAAATTCTCTCTTAGCCTGTCTTATCAATGTCTTACATTTAACTTGCCAACATTTATGCATTATCCTATTTTCTTCTGTTGCTTCCTTCTTCCAATTTTTGAATGAAGATCTTTTGGCTAAAGTAGCTTATTTTACCTCCCCTTTTAACCATGCCAGTAATCATTTTGCCTTCTTTCCACCTTTCTTAATGTGTGGAATACATATGGACTGTTCTTCTAGAATGGTATTTTTTAACAATGACCACACCTCTTGCACACTTTTTACTTTATAGCTGCTCCTTTCAGTTTTTTTTCTAACAATTTTTCCCTTTTGAAAGTTTAGCACAAGAGCTGTGGATTTGCATACTGTTCCTCTTCCAGTCATTAATTCAAATTTGATCATATTATGATCACTATTGCCAAGCGGCCCCACCACTGTTATCTCTCTCACCAAATCCTGTGCTCCACTGAGAATTAGATCTAAAATTGTTCCTTCTCTTGTCTGTTCCTGAACCAATTGTTCCATAAAGCTATCATTTATTCCATCCAGGAATGTTATCTCTCTAGCGTGTCCCGATGATACATTTACCCACTCAATACTGGGGTAATTGAAGTCTCCCATTATTAATGCACTATCAATTTGGTTATCTTCCCTAATTTATCTTAGCATTGCACTGTCCGTCTCACCATCTTGACCAGGTGGACGGTAGTATACTCCTATCACTATAGTCTTCCCCGACACACAATGGATTTCTACCGTTAAAGATTCAATTTTGCTTTTAGTCTCATGCAGGATGTTTATCCCATTGGACTCTATGCCATCCCGGACATAAAGCGCCACACCACCTGCCGGGTCCTCCTCTCTGTCATTGCGATATAATTTGTACCCCAGTATAGCACTGTCCCATTGGTTGTCCTCCTTCTACCATGTCTCTGAGATGCCAATTAAGTATATATAATCATTCACTGCTAGATATATATACACTTTTCCTTTTTTTTGTTTTTTTGTGCACAACAATAATTTTTTTTAAAAAAAGCATGCTTGTCAAATAAATGTCCCGACTTATCTGGAGTGCAGAATATCCCGACACAGCCGTGTTTCAGGTCCGGCAAAGGACCTTTCTTCAGGGGATGTTTCCTTTTCAAATTGAGCGTCGGTGTGCAAAAATTACTTTCTGTAATCCATCATAGAGTCGTGTAATTTCTCCAGGGTACAAAACAGTACTCCTCCACCATTCAACGCTACAACATAACAGTTGCTGCTTTTAACCTCAGTGCATGGATGACTGTGTGACCAATCACAACCTCCACTGCTGTGAAGTGACCACGCTGGTTCTCAAACCAACGATACCCAATCAAGCGCCTCATTTAAACCCTGAGGCGCTTGCGTCTTTAGAGTGAATATCCAGAATGCCTCTCGTTTATTTAGCGCACCAGCCCTGTCCCCTCCTCTTATCAATGACACACAGACACATTAAAATATTGGATGGAGGAGGAGGGTTCATGATTATACGTCCAGCGAATTCACCCATGTGGGGTTCATTACTCTAATATATGAAACCTTTCCTCGTTCCACAAAAATTTTTTTTTTGTTTTGAAATGTTGACTCGCGGGTGACCGGACTCCGGAGTCATTAAAAAAATTATTGCAGAGTTGATAACCCAGCAGTGGGGCAGTAGATTGAATAATATAATACATCTAAAAATTATTCTGAGGTGATTTGGTTTTGGATTAGTTTGCACAGTAGAAATCCCTCGAAGACATTGGTGCATTTGATTTTTGGTATAATTCACTGCTATACATTCTAATTCTCCCATCTTACTTCTTAGACTTCTGGCATTAGCATACAAACATTTCAAAGTTTGATTTTTGTTTATATTTTCATTCTGCTTTTTAATTGATAAGGCAGATCACTTTATCTCTATTGTTTCAGGTATCCAATGAGGGGCAAATTATAAAAGCATTGCTCATGCTAAAAGGCCCATATATGTAAGTATCTGGCCCAAGCATGAGTGACGCATATTTAAAAAACTGATATTTACGCACGTATATACACGTGTTCAAGCAAAAAAAAAAAAAAAAAGGGGGTGGGGTATGGGCGGTCTGGGGCAGGGCCAATAGTTACAAGTGTAAATCTGTATTTTAGAACTGGAGGCCTTAGCATGTGGTAGCTTGTTAGTCATACATATTTATTAGGGATGTGAATCGTGTCCTCGATCGTCTTAACGATCGATTTCGGCTGGGAGGGGGAGGGAATCGTATTGTTGCCGTTTGGGGGGGTAAAATATCGTGAAAAATCGTTAAAATCGTTTAAAAATCGTAAAAATCGAAAATCGAAAAACCGGCACATTAAAACCCCCTAAAACCCACCCCCGACCCTTTAAATTAAATCCCCCACCCCTCCCGAACCCCCCCCCAAATAACTTAAATAACCTGCGGGTCCAGCGGCGGTCCGGAACGGCAGCGGTCCGGAACGGGCTCCTGCTCTGAATCTTGTCGTCTTCAGCCGGCGCCATTTTCCAAAATGGCGCCGAAAAATGGCGGCGGCCATAGACGAAAAAGATTGGACGGCAGGAGGTCCTTCCGGACCCCCGCTGGACTTTTGGCAAGTCTCGTGGGGGTCAGGAGGCCCCCCACAAGCTGGCCAAAAGTTCCTGGAGGTCCAGCGGGGGTCAGGGAGCGATTTCCCGCCGCAAATTGTTTTCGTACGGAAAATGGCGCCGGCCATACGCGTATGGCCGGCGCCATTTTCCGTACGGAAAATGGCGCCGGCAGGAGATCGACTGCAGGAGGTCGTTCAGCGAGGCGCCGGAACCCTCGCTGAACGACCTCCTGCAGTCGATCTCCTGCCGGCGCCATTTTCCGTACGAAAACGATTCGCGGCGGGAAATCGCTCCCTGACCCCCGCTGGACCTCCAGGAACTTTTGGCCAGCTTGTGGGGGGCCTCCTGACCCCCACGAGACTTGCCAAAAGTCCAGTGGGGGTCCGGAAGGACCTCCTGCCGTCCAATCTTTTTCGTCTATGGCCGCCGCCATTTTTCGGCGCCATTTTGGAAAATGGCGCCGGCTGAAGACGACAAGATTCAGAGCAGGAGCCCGTTCCGGACCGCTGCCGTTCCGGACCGCCGCTGGACCCGCAGGTTATTTAAGTTATTTGGGGGGGGTTCGGGAGGGTGGGGGATTTAATTTAAAGGGTCGGGGGTGGGTTTTAGGGGGTTTTAGTGTGCCGGCTCACGATTCTAACGATTTATAACGATAAATCGTTAGAATCTGTATTGTATTGTGTTCCATAACGGTTTAAGACGATATTAAAATTATCGGACGATAATTTTAATCGTCCTAAAACGATTCACATCCCTAATATTTATTGCTGATCTTGAGGAGGTATAAATCTGTAGAAACTGATTTTTAGGCCTAGCCGACAAGGTGAGGGGTCCAGATCAACTGGGAGAAGTGCAGACTGGATGACCAAAGGAGTCTTGATTACCTCAAAATAGACTGGGAAAACTGATGGACTACTTGGTAAAACTGTGAATGTCCTTTACGCGAGCATGTTTTAAAATCCGCTTATCTGCATGAGTTAAAGTCGACAGTCTTTTCTAAAAAAATTTACTTAGTGATTAATAAAGTAAATTTGAACCTGTACACTACAAATGAATCTGTATGCTCAACACACTCAAGTAGATCAGAGGTCCTACAAATACATAAATAATTGAAACAGTGATTTGTTGATGTGGTTCTATATTGTGACTGTTGATAAAAGGAATACCAGTTACCTTTATATAGTTTGATGTGTGTTTTAAAATTAGGAAACACATGAACAGTAGGCATATTTTAATTTATACACACACAACTGTGTGCATGATTTAAAATTCCAGCGTATATCCGCTCATGTCCCTATGCACGCATGTATGGGTGCCCGAATGCTTGTTTTAAAACAGTCCCTGACTATAAGCTCCTTGGGGAAGAGACCTAGATGATTTTACATATTTTTGAAAGTCAAATCTTTTCAAATTGAGCTTAATCAAAGCTCCCTGTATGAGGCACTTTGGGGTTGATGCAGTATAAAGTATGATAACATAGTTACCATGTGGTAAAGGTGTTCACTATTAGATAAACACTCTGCTTCAGGTATTAACATGTACTGTGCCTTTTAAGTCATTGTAAATGGTTCTCATTGAGACCTGTAATAATATACTGATAAGCATTCTAATGAAGGATAATGAGCTGAACTGGCAGTTACAGTACAAGTAACCAGAGGTAAGCCCTCAGTTAGCACCATTACAAAGGAGGTGAGAAAGGGAGTGCCAAGCCAGGGTTTCTAGGCCCATAACCACTGTATACATTGCCTTCAACTTGTTCTTGTCCCCAGGCATCCTTCAGACATCTTGTGCGGTAGATCTGGGTGGAGCATGGTCTCCTTTATCTGATTTTGGTTGCATGGACCATTCGTGTTAAGTATTCTCTGCTGGCTAATTATTGGTAGACCATTTGCCTCTTACAAGTGGTGAATGGTATGCAGGACATCCTCCAAAATGGTGATAGTCATGGTTATCTCCTTTCACAAATTTTCCTTTGTGGCCCTGAGCATTTTGCTGGGCTGTTCCCTGATGAGTTGTGAGTGATTAAGAGTCCAGACAACAGTGTTATTTACTGCTTACTGCCTGCCTGCCATGCCACTTATACAGTCAGCATTTGAAGATGATGAGGGGCCTTTCTCTCTTTTTTGCCATCTGCTCTTTCTTTCAACTTTCTCTTCAGTTTCCTTCCATCTTTTTCATTTGTCTTCTTTCTTTCCCTTCTGTCTTCCTCATCAATCTCTTCTATTTTCTCCCCTTCCACCACTTCCTTCTTTGTCTCCTTTTCTACCACCTCTTCCAACTTTTCATCCTCGGTTCCTCCACCATCTCTTCCACCAAATTGTCTTCTGTCTCCTCCCTTTAGTTGCTCTCCACAACCTTCTAGCAACAGTGATTAAATGGATCTTGATGATCAGACTTTTTCATGTTTCCTGAGAAGATAGTGTAGCCTTGGTTAGATTGCATCTGCTACTTATAGGGATGTGCTTTTGTTTAGAATAAAATAGTGAATGTCAACATTTCCTGTTTTGTTTTGTTTTGTAAAGAAAATGAAAAAATAAAACAAATGGAATTTTTGTCTCTATTTTTATTTTGTTTACAAAATGTTCTCTGGTCCCCTGCTTAAAATTTTTAAAAAGCCTTCCATGTTAGATGACATCCCCCATCCCATGGACTCCCCTCATCTTTCAAAAACTTACTTCATATTGGACACCCCTCCCCCCACCGGTGGCAGGCATTGTCACAAAGTGTGAGTCCTTGGGCTGAGGGGTGGTTTGTATTGCCCAATACATGAGCAAGGCTGGCCCATGCCAACAGCAGTTGGACATGCTCTGGGCTGGGACAGAGACCAAGACTTCACCTATACCAGCCTCTTCCCTCACAGGTTGAGCCCTTGGGTTCTGAGGCCAGCAAGACTTAGGTGAATGCCCAGGTGAAAAACAGTCAAGGGTCAGGCCCAACAGCAGTTAGATGGCATCGGAATGGCAGCAAGGATTGAGACAGGTGGCAATCAGGTAGAGGCAATACCCAAGGAGAGGTCAGGGTAGGTGGCAATCAGGCAAAGTTGATATTAAAGCAAAGGTGAGAGAAGGTGGCAATCAAGCAAATCAATATCCAAGCAGATGTCAGGGCAAAAGGAGAGTAGACAGGTCAAGAAAGGCAGCAGAGTGAAGCTAGGAGGGAGAAAGGCAAACAGGAATGAGGACAAGGAATAGGCAGGCAGGAAGAGGAACAGGCAAAGGACAAGGCAAGCAGGTACTGGAAAAAATGAGAAAAAAGGCAGGCAGGTACTGGAATGTATGAGGAACAAGGCAAGCAGGCAGTCAGTTACTGGAATGGATGAGGAGCAAGGCAGCAACAAGAAGTAACAAACACGAAATGCAGGAGGAGCTATTGCTGAAGCTCTGGCATTCCTCACAGCTGGGGTTTAAATACCCAAAGGGGCAGTGACATCATCTCTCAGTGCCATAGACAGATTTCCGCTACAGGGTCTAGAAAAAAGGGAGGCAGCAAGCATTGGCATGATGGCGTCTAGCCCTGGCGGACTCGGTGGGGTCCCAGGGGTGAATGAGGCCAGCTACGGCATGATTACCATGATCAACAAAAATGTTACAGACATGATCTCCAGTTCTTCCTGCACTACTATGCTGTACTTCAAAATGGTGCTGGCTGGCACCATTTTTGAGAGATAGAACCATTTGGGTAGAATTGA
The DNA here is from genome assembly GCF_901001135.1 of Rhinatrema bivittatum. Lineage (NCBI taxonomy): Eukaryota > Metazoa > Chordata > Amphibia > Gymnophiona > Rhinatrematidae > Rhinatrema > Rhinatrema bivittatum. The sequence goes on from NW_021821303.1 coordinate 8,856, forward strand.
CAGGGGGGGATTGCAGCACAGGGTAAAATGCTTGAAGGAAGGATCTGGAAGGGTGTAGTTTGAGGATGGGAAATATCAGCAAGCCCATTTTGTTGAAGTGAGTTAAGTTGGCAGGGAAGAGTTTTAATGTTAGTGCATGTTATTGGCATCATGCACTGAAACAAAACAAAATGAAATAAGAAACATTGAAATGAACAAAATCCCTTACAAATGAAATAAAACAATTTTAAAAAATCCCTCTGCATACCACCTTGTTACTGGGACTAATTATTGTGCTCTTTTTTTCCTACCGATATAGACTTAGAATTAGCTAAGCTGAATACCAGAAGATGTCACATGTTACATAGTAACAGAGTAAATGATGGCAGATAAAGACCAAAAAGGTGCTTCTAGTCTGTCCAGCAGCGCTTTTATGCACATTCATACAGAGAAGATCATATTCCCACATGGAATTCAACCACGGATCCAGTTAGGTTTCCGTTTTGGTGGCAACTTCCACTCCAGGCCTGTTTCCCCATGCCTTCCAGGAAACAAAATGCTGTGAAGGTAATGTATGATTTGATGAGGATGTCCCTGTATCACTGGCCTTGTCCTACCAGAGCCCACTGTGACCCTTTTATTTCTATTTTGTGGCTTTCTTGGTAGGAATGGAAGAAGATTTCTGGATGATTGTGTTAGTGGAGGGTCCCTAGTTTTAGCCAATTCTTCTCTAAAGTCAGCCAACAACTTTTTTTAGTGCAGATAACTGCACTAAACTCCAAGTTTCCAGAAGGTCTGCCTTTGGAGGAGAGAGCCACAGTTATTGCAAGGAATAAAAAGCCATTATTTGAATTTACTTCAATGGAACACCTGTATATTTATTTTTAAGAAACCTTATCACTTAGAGGATAACTTTCAAACGACAGTACATGGCAGCATATACACATATCTTTGGCCGCATGTAGTCTTACCTTACTATTTTACAACATGCGCATATCACTTATGCATGTACTACACAATACACATATGCAGGCTTATGCACAAATACATACAATGCATTGAATGCACATATTTTAGCCAACTAGTTTAAAATTATACCTATGTAAATTTTATATATGACAAGTAAAGTAGGAATTACTCACGTCCTGATTTCTGCTTGTAAGTTGGGTAATTTAAAACATTCATGACACGTGTGAGTAAAATTACTAATTTTACCAATTAGTCCACCAGTTTTGCCCAATCCTTCTCCTGGTTCTTCAACCTGAACTCCTCCCAGTTCACCCAGACCTAGTCAGTACTACACAATAAACACACTGAATATCATTTATGCCAGATTTTAGCAGGTGTAAAAATACATGAATAAAGCTGTAAAGTGCATTTATTTATTTATTTATTTTAAAATATTTGTATTTCACACATTTCATCTACATTCATGTCGGCTCACAGTTATACACAGACAATTAAAAACATGATAGGGAAACAATACAGACCTCGAAAGGATGCAAAAAATTACAGCATTCAATCCAACGCATTTTTAAGGCTAGTGAAAATAGGTACATTTTCAGTAGGTTTTTGAATGTTTTTAAAGGGGGAGCATTGCGCTGCAATTCAGGTATAGCATTCCATCTTGGGAGATCGATTCTGGCCAATTTGACAGTAGGTACCTCCAATAAATTCCAATATAATATAAGTGTGTAAGTATGTTTTAAAATAGCAACTTGTGCCCGTAACTCTTGGGCCCACCTGAGAAGTACATCCCTAGACTGTCCCAGTTTTACTCCTGTATATGCGTGTGTGAAAGTGAAAATACATGTGTATTTTGAACTTTTATAAAATACGGAATATACAAGTAGAGGGCAAGGCTACTTATGTGTGTATATACTAATTTTTATACTTGCAACATTTTGAAAATTCACCTTTTAGAGTACTAATTATTCAAATTCGTTTAAATTCCATCAGAGATCTTATAGCTATTTAAGAAAGGAAGACCTAGAGGTGGGTAGGTGAGGATTAAGGTGGGCAGGACTAAAGTTCCAGACAGCAGAAACATGTGAAAACTAGCACTGGAATTTTTTTTTTTTTCACTTTCCCTCTTTGTTCCCTTTCTCAAGAGAGAGATTGGTCAGCTGCAGCCAGTGCTCATGCTGGCTTCTCCAGCTGCCAATTTCACTAGACTCTGTTTAAATACAAAATAGGCCTCTGTCCCCATGCAAAGGAAGCCCCAAGCATACAGCTCCCTCTCTGATTAGGCAGATTGGCTTAGCATTGTTGTAAATAAATGTTACTGCAGAAAAATACCCTGTTGTAGTGAGGGAAAACTGGCCTTTTTTTGTTGCCATAGAGTACTGAGGCTGACTCACCCATGGTAACCAGATGATTTTACCGCATTTTAGTATATATACCCTTCTGTCTTTTATGCAAACTACAGTGATGTCCATTGCAATTCTGTCAACTTGCATGGTAAATCTTCTGGAATGTGTGGAACAGATAAGGGAGGTAGTGGTAGACTTTTTAATTTTGACTACAAATAGCAAATTTCATGTGACCAGCTGCAGCTAACATGCATAACTATGGATAACTACATGTTTTTAATAGGTTACTCACTCACACACGCACACACACACACACACATGCTCACATGTACACGCACACAAATATATTCATATACAGAACACCATAAATAGCTAATTATATATACAGTATTTATATGCTTCTGGTATAGATTATTGTTTTTTCTATCATATTTTTGTATGTATAAATATTCTAATAAAACAGGTCTTACTTATTTATCCCTGACTAATCACCCCAGTTAGGCTGTAAGGCCCTTGACACTGAATTCTTCTTGCAGATGCAGAAGTGAAGTTGTTTTGCTCTTCTTTTTGAAAAGGAAATTCTCTCTCTAATACAGTGTTGAGTGCTCATGCTGTGCAACAAAATATTAGTATTGTACTCTTTAAATAAGGTCCAAATAAGGTCTTCTTATTTCATAAACCTTCAAAATACCACAGTCCATAGGAATAGCAAAGGGAAAATTGATATTAACTCTCCAACAGCGATTCCTTTTAAGCTGATCACAACACTTGATGTTGATGGTACTTAACCTTCCAGATGGTACTTAACATTCTTGCACTCACTGCTGATTTATTCACCGCCCATTGATATATTGAAAGCCATAGTACTCATTTCCAAATGTTGCATTATAGTCTACAGGTTAGAGAATTCAGTCCAGAACTGAAGTCGTAAACCTGCCTGAAACTTAAACTCGCTCTACAGGGACTGGCATCATAGACGAGCTGCTGGCACACATCCAATAGTTTTAACTCTCAGCATAGCTCTCTTTCTCTCTCTCTCTCTCTGCTTCTTCTGCTGTCTACTGGGGCTTGCTCAGCACATACCTAGATCATTATTACTTTCTGAACAGTGTGACTAGAAAAAACCAGTTTAACTAGTAACTTGGGGGCTAAACTAACACCTAAATGCTGTGTAGTACCTCAGAAATTATTTTGTATTGTTTTGATGACTTAACCCAAAAAATGCATAAACACCCAACTTATCATTGTACGAGAACCCTATATATCAGATACTATGGTTCATGTTTAAATAGGATTTCTTTTTTATTGGCACACAATGGAAGAAACTCCTCAGCAAATTGGATCCCTTTGTTTTCCAACAGCAATTCAGCAAATCTTAATTCCTACTTCTTGTAGTTCCTTCTCTCCTTTCAAAATTACTTCAATTGAAAATTTATCTTATACATATATTCCTTAACATGAATTCTACACAAAGAACAGTTTGAAAAATATTTCCTGCAGTCTTTTAGCACAAAACAATATAATCCATATCTTTTTTTTTTTTTTTAATAAAACTTAGAAACTACATATTCTCAAACAGAATGAGTGGAGGTTAATTCCAGACATCACTTTCTGTTCTCTTGCTGGGTTTCTAAAATTGGTCCATTTCAATAGAAATCCCATAAAGACTGAATTGACTGACACTGAATTAATGCATCTAAACTAAGGACATAGTTTTGAAATTTTTCTCTCCTTACTCAATTTTTTTTATCAAAATTGCAGCACACAATAATTTGCGGCATCACCCATCTATTATGAGCTTGCTTCATAGCTCTTCTGGATAGGGTATGTATGATAAAGTGCATGACAGCAGTACTGCCATTGTTTAAACCTTAATCTTGACTTCAGTGCAATGTAGTAAAGATGAATGGAAGTTTTCTTGACATGATGCATGGGCTGTTTGTTGCTGAGATACTTGTACATTCAGACTGGAGAAAATATCTGTATGCAAGCAAGTCAAGCATATGTATGAAAGAAAAAAGTATTTTGAAGGCCCCAGAGGTACTCATTAGATTCTGTATTGGGGTATAGGAACAGGAAAACGTTTTGTGCCGTTTCCTTTATATCTTGCCCTATTCTCCAAAATGGAGCCACAGCAATAGAATGTAATTAGGTAAAATGTTCTTTGTGAAAGCTCCAGAGAGAAATTGGGCCATTTAAATGTTTCAATGACGACGTCTATTTGTTCTTCCTCAAGGATATCAAGGTAAGTACAGTATTCTCTGAAATCTTAAAACTGCATACAGAGCATTTTTATGGATTATTGAATCTCCAGCAGTTGCCAACCTCCATTTATTTTTTCTTGTCATGAGAGCTTCAAGTCCTCTAGACAGTTGTTTCTGTATTACATTTACTATCCTAATTAAAGCAAGTTTAGTTATATTGTGCATATAGAATTTTTAAGAAACAGATTCCAATAAACAAAGTTATTAAATCTGTACAAAGAATTACTGATGCATCCTATAACCACTCAATATAGAATAGGCCTTTGCTCTTGCTATCAAATGCCATTGTTTAATTAAAATTATATTGAAAAAACAACATTTTAAAACAGGTAAAAAAGCTTTTCTTTGTATTTGTTCTACACTCAAGGACTGTTATTACTGGAATATCTTGCTTCAACACAAATAAAGATGGCAATATTCAAATACTGAACACAATTTTCAAAGCAATTTACGTGAGTAAAACATGATTTTCCCACATTAATTAACCATCTGAAAATTGTGCTTCCTCATTGCAGCTAAAAGCATGTGCATTATTCTGCAATGTGTGTACTTTCAGCACCTCTGAGAGGAGGCATTCCCAAGGGTGCCTTTAGGTCAAGGGAGGAAAAGTATGCATGCAGAATCCATCTTTAAATCTTTGTGTGTATTTTTTCAGCAAAACATCTATCTAAAGAAAAAGGAGGTACATGAGTCCATGTGTTCCTTGTAATTATGGAAAGTTTCAAAGTAAAAGCATGTGTGCACTTTCACTTTAAAACATTGTGCAAATCCATGGATTAAAAGTACACACAGTCTTTATCCTAATGTGTGAGAGCTTGAACATTTTTCCCATAATGCTACTTCTCTTTCCATTCCATGTTGACAAGAAATATCTTGTATTAGGAGCCTGGTAACAAGCATAAAAGGGGCTGAATTAGCATAAGCCTGAAGTTTATGTGTAGTAGTAATAATCATCAAGGTTTCTACCCTAGCTATGATTAGACTAGGAACAGATGGAACTATATCCTACATTTTTCTTCCAGCCTTCTCCAACCTGACTGATGCCACATGAGTTGAGAATGATAAGCAAAAGAAATTCACCTAAACTCCTGATTGTCAGCATAGCATAATCAATTTATGTATCTATCATATTCCTGGATTCTAGAACAGCTTACATTAAATCAAAATCCTTCCTTAAGATTAGGTCTTTTAGATTTTGCTTTTCATCTAGTTAAATTTGTTTAAAGTATCAGTTAGCAATACTCACAGGGTACTTTTCAAAGGAAAATGTAAATGTAAATGCAACATACTATTGTCCCAATTTTGAAGTGCCCTTTACCTGCGTTAAGTGCATTTAATGAGAGTCAAGCCTATTGATAGGGATGTGCATTCGTTTTAAATGCATGTGCAATCTGCAACGCATGAGTCCCTATTCGTTGTATTTGTGGGTTCGCGAAAAGCATCGCGATCCCCCACGAATACAACATATCATATTAGTTTCTTTCTTTTGGCTCACAGTGATCTCTTAGCGGCCATTTGAAGTAGGAGATAGCAAAAACCAGTCCTTTCCTGTGAGTCATAAGTGACCTCACATCCCTGTCATAGAATGGGTCAGACAGGTTGGCAAGGAGACCAGAATGCAACCTATCAGAGCTAAGCATTTTTCTAATGCAGCCAATCACCACGCTCACTCAGTGCTCTGTGACACTATTCCTGATGACACAGCACTATTTATACCTTAAGTTTGCGGCATGCCACACTTTTTCTTTGCGAGGGTGGTCAGGGGAGGTGGTCCGGGGAGGTGGTTGCACTCAGAGCTAGTCTGAGTGTCTGAAATCTGTATTCAATTGCAAGCTACTTTGATAGAATCTTCCATTGAAAAAGATATTTATTTCTTCAATTTTGTTGCAGTGACACAGCTAGCCATGCTTTATTTGACCACACTTTTTTTTTTTTTTATTGATCTCAGATGGACTCTATGTCTGTACCACTGAGACAAGCTGCTAGCAGTGGCATGTTGCTGGATGTTTTTATATTTTACCCCCTGGGGTAGGTTGCAAGCAGGATTTGGGTGTTGTGGGTGGGAGATATATTCAATTTTTAGGTAGTTTGATAGAATTCTCCATTGAAAAGGACATTTCTTTTTTTTTTTTGCTACTGTGCCAAGCAATCCATACTTTTTATTTAACTGCAGTTTTTTTTTTTTATTGAACTCAGATGGTCTCTTTGTGCTCTTTTAAGCCAAGAAGTCAGTGCACTGGGCAGTTTTTCAGACTCACATATATTGGGACAGCAGTGCTTTCTGAAGCCAAATCCCTAGTTGGCCTCTTTTGTAGTTACAAGCTTGGTGTGTGCACAAGCACATACAGTGGTCTGTGGGTAGTTTTGCAGACTCACATATATTGGGACAGAGGTGCTCTCTGAAGGCAAATTCCCAGTGGGCCTCTTTTGTGGTTACAAGCTTGGTGCGTGCACAAGCACATACAGTGGTCTGTAGGCAGTTTTGCAGACTCACATATATTGGGATAGCGGTGCTCTCTGAATCCAATTCCCAAGGGGGCTCTTTTGTAGTTACAAGCTTGGTGGGTGCACATACAGCGGTCCCAATAGAAGTGTACATCCAGGCACTGCCTCGTGGGCTTGTGGGCACTTTTGCCGCCTCATGTATATTGGGACAGTGGTGCTCTCTTAAGCCAAATCCCCATTGGGCCACTTTTGGATATAATTCTTTTAATTGAAATCCCTAGTAGGCAGTGACATTAAATCCGTAATGTCAGGGAAAGCTAGACATGGTCGAGTGTTTGGGACTGGCAGAGGAGGCACTTCAAAAGGCAGGGCCAGTCCCCCATTAAAGTTAAAAGGGACCTGTTCCAAGCTAAAATTCCTGGAGGGGCAGGCAGTTCCAGCTGGGAAAAAAATGAAATTTAAAGATGATGCATCACCACCACCTGTTTTTGACCCTGTAGTTTTGAAGGTGAGGGAAAAGGAGGCTGAGCCATGCAAGACTAAAGGGCGATACCCAAAAGCAGCAGTGCGACAGCAGACTCAACTTAGCATTGACAATGTAGTGAAGGCACTGTTTGCTTCTGATTCCAATGAAGAATCATCTTGTGTGGGATTCTCATCATCAGAAATGAAAAAAGTAATAGCTGAAGAAGGTTTAGGAGGATTAGTTAGTCCTTTCTTAGCCTCCACTGCAGGGGAGAGATGAAATTGATGATGAGGAGGAGGAGGAGGAAGAGCAGTCAGCACAGGCACAGAGTGTGACTGATGCCCCTGGCATTGCTTCTCAGGGTGCACCCACTACTTCAGCTCCAGTGCCAGCATCCACCCCCAAGACTATAGAGAAGGGATCATGAAAGAAATCTGCAATCTGGAGCCTCTTTAAAGTTACGGAGGACCCGTGATTTGCTCAGTGTAATTACTGTGCCAGGGATATTAGCAGAGGCAAGCAAATGGGACATCTAACTAATTTTGGCAAGATACATCATATGAAGAGGCAACACCCAACAACAGTACTGCCATCTGGGGATGGTGGCAGTACCAGTCAGGGGACCCCTTTTTCCAGGCAGCGTAAAGTGGTTGAAAAGGAGCAGAGTCACTCCAAGCCCTCAGCCCCTTCTAGCAGTGAGGTAGCAGGCCAGCAGCCCCTTGCCATGTGGCAGAAGCAACAACCCACCATGGAGGAAATGGAGTGGTATGCGATAACGCTATCCCGGGGTAGGAGGCAGGCAGCCTCAAAAGTTGTAACCAGGAGCATTGGGGAAATGATTGCCCTTGATGACCAGCCCTTGCAGATAGTGGAGAATGTGGGTTTCAAGCATTTGCTGAAGGTCTTAATTCCAAATTACAAAGTCCCCTCCAGAACCACATTTAGCAGAAAGGTCATCCCCAGCCTGTACAACCAGTGTCGCAGTCACATCCAAGCACTGCTAGCTAAGGCACAGGGGAGTGTGCATTTCACCTGTGATATCTGGACTGCCATGAATGCTGCACACTCTTACCTCTACCTGACAGCTCACTGGTGGGACTTGGCTGAGGCAGGGGCAGGAAGCAGCTCTATTAGTGAACAAGTATCAGGGTGGATGTGGGCTTTACTGCACACCCACCTGACGGACGAGGCCCATACGTCAGCCAATATTATAGCATGCATCAGACAGATGCTGGTGGGCTGGCAACTACATCAGCAAGACAGGAATCTTTAGGCAGGGTTCTTTGTCACAGACAATGGTGCAAACATGGTAAAGGCAATATGCGACGGGCGCTTTCAGAACATCCGATGTTTTGCACACACTCTTCAACTGGTAGTGAAGTCAGCTCTGGGGTTGGAGTCCAATCACCAAGAGAATGAATACCTGCATACGTTAATACACAAGTGCAGGAACATAGCAGCACACTTCCACAAAAGTGTGAAGGCGGGGCAGGTTCTCTGACAAAAGCAGATTGATTTGGAGATGCCTCACAAGCGTCTCATTCAAGACATTGCCACCCGGTGGAATTCCACCTTTATGATGCTGCAGAGGTTAGTAGGGATGTGAATCGTTTTTCAACGATTAAAATTATCGTCCGATAATGTTTATATCGTCTTAAATCGTTATAGAACACGATACAATAGAAATTCTAACGATTTATCGTTAAAAATCGTTAAATCGTGTTAGTGCGCACTAACTCGAGTTAGTGCGCACTAACTCCCCGTTAGTGCGCACTAACTCGATTTAGTGCGCACTAACTGAAAATGATACAAATAAACACTTTCCAGGTCACTGAAGGTCAGTTAGGAATGAATATGTGTTCCTATTGGCTGGCTGCCCTCTTATCTATTGATGTTACCAAGGTTACCACTGAGGTGATGGTTGGGGGGATGGGAAATGGAACTGGAAACTAACGAACACCAACAGAAAATGAAACAAAGTGTTCACACTTCCCAGGTCAGTAAAGGTCACTTAGGAATGAATATGTATGTATGTATTCCTATTGGCTGGCTGTGCTCTTATCTATTGATGTTACCAATATGGTTGGGGGGATGTGAAATGGAAACAGTTGGAAGCTTGACAAAAAAAGTAATGTAATGATCAGCACTCACGTGACTAGAACTTGTTTGTTTATTATTTTTGTTAGCAGGCACCTGAAATGCTAGTGCATGTTGAATTTGCCAATCACTGTGCATTTTAGAAAGGTGGTCCTGGCTGGAACTGTACACAGTTCAAATATATGTAATTGATTGTTGGTAAGTGTATTTTTTAAGTAGCCACACTGGCACCAGTATGTTTACTTTTCCTCCTACTTAACTCACTAGCTCAGCTTTGTAAGAAGGGCTTCTCTGCTTGTGTGTTGTTTTTGTTTGGTGTGAGGAGAGCAGAAACATCAGATCTTTATTCAATCTACTACAGTCATCTCTTACAGTGCCCTATCCCTATTAATACCAGGAGTGTTGTGATCTTCCTGCACACAGTGCCCTAACCCTGATACCAGTCTGAGACAGCTCCCTCCCTGCATTACTAGTGAGAGGCTGGCTTCACAGACAGGGGGGAGCTGCCTGACCCTCACTCCTGACTTCCCCCATGTCCCAGCTAGTGAATGGTGTGTGGGTGAGGGGGGGGGGAGGATGGTGAAGTCCGAGACAGCTCCCTCCCTGCATTACTAGTGAGAGGCTGGCTTCACAGACAGGGGGGAGCTGCCTGACCCTCACTCCTGACTTCCCCCATGTCCCAGCTAGTGAATGGTGTGTGGGTGAGGGGGGGGGGGAGGATGGTGAAGTCTGAGACAGCTCCCTCCCTGCATTACTAGTGAGAGGCTGGCTTCACAGACAGGGGGGAGCTGCCTGACCCTCACTCCTGACTTCCCCCATGTCCCAGCTAGTGAATGGTGTGTGGGTGAGGGGGGGGGGGTGGATGGTGAAGTCTGAGACAGCTCCCTCCCTGCATTACTAGTGAGAGGCTGGCTTCACAGACAGGGGGGAGCTGCCTGACCCTCACTCCTGACTTCCCCCATGTCCCAGCTAGTGAATGGTGTGTGGGTGAGGGGGGGGGGGGAAAGGATGGTGAAGTCTGAGACAGCTCCCTCCCTGCATTACTAGTGAGAGGCTGGCTTCACAGACAGGGGGGAGCTGCCTAACCCTCACTCCTGACTTCCCCCATGTCCCAGCTAGTGAATGGTGTGTGGGTGAGGGGGGGGGGGGGGGAGGATGGTGAAGTCTGAGACAGCTCCCTCCCTGCATTACTAGTGAGAGGCTGGCTTCACAGACAGGGGGGAGCTGCCTGTCCCTCACTCCTGACTTCCCCCATGTCCCAGCTAGTGAATGGTGTGTGGGTGAGGGGGGGGGGGTGGATGGTGAAGTCTGAGACAGCTCCCTCCCTGCATTACTAGTGAGAGGCTGGCTTCACAGACAGGGGGGAGCTGCCTGACCCTCACTCCTGACTTCCCCCATGTCCCAGCTAGTGAATGGTGTGTGGGTGAGGGGGGGGGGGGGAGGATGGTGAAGTCTGAGACAGCTCCCTCCCTGCATTACTAGTGAGAGGCTGGCTTCACAGACAGGGGGGAGCTGCCTGACCCTCACTCCTGACTTCCCCCATGTCCCAGCTAGTGAATGGTGTGTGGGTGAGGGGGGGGGGGGAGGATGGTGAAGTCTGAGACAGCTCCCTCCCTGCATTACTAGTGAGAGGCTGGCTTCACAGACAGGGGGGAGCTGCCTGTCCCTCACTCCTGACTTCCCCCATGTCCCAGCTAGTGAATGGTGTGTGGGTGAGGGGGGGGGGTGGATGGTGAAGTCTGAGACAGCTCCCTCCCTGCATTACTAGTGAGAGGCTGGCTTCACAGACAGGGGGGAGCTGCCTGACCCTCACTCCTGACTTCCCCCATGTCCCAGCTAGTGAATGGTGTGTGGGTAAGGGGGGGGGGGGAGGATGGTGAAGCCTGAGACAGCTCCCTCCCTGCATTACTAGTGAGAGGCTGGCTTCACAGACAGGGGGGAGCTGCCTGACCCTCACTCCTCCGGGGTATTGTGATCTTCCTGCACACAGTGCCCTATCCCTGATACCAGGGGTGTTGTGATCTTCCTGCATGCAGTGCCCTATCCCTATTAATACCAGGAGTGTTGTGATCTTCCTGCATGCAGTGCCCTATCCCTATTAATACCAGGAGTGTTGTGATCTTCCTGCATGCAGTGCCCTATCCCTGATATCGGGATGTGTGCAAGAAGATCACAACACCCCCGGTATCAGGAATAGGGCACTGTGTGCAGGAAGATCACAACACCCCCAGTATCAGGAATAGGGCACTGTGTGCAGGAAGATCACAACACCCCTGGTATTAGGGATAGGGCACTGTGTGCAGGAAGATCACAACACTCCTGGTATTAATAGGGATAGGGCACTGTGTGCAGGAAGATCACAATACCCCTGGTATCAGGGTTAGGGCACAAGTTCTAGTCACATTGACTGATCACATTACTTGTTTTGTCAAGCTACCAACTGTTTCCATTTCCCATCCCCCATATACTGTCAGTAGGAAACTTGGTAACATGAATAAATAAGAGGGCAGCCAATAGGAATACATATTCATTCCTAAACTGACCTTAACTGACCTGAAAAGTGTCAAATTGTATCATTTTCAGTTAGTGCGCACTAACTCCCAGTTAGTGCGCACTAACTCCCGTTAGTGCGCACTAACTCGAGTTAGTGCGCACTAATCGGAAAAAACGATTTTTAACGATTTTTTAACTAAAAAATCGTGCCTAAGACGATTTTCTTGCCCTGCCACACGATTTCTATCGTTAAGACGATATGGAAAACGATTCACATCCCTAGAGGTTAGTGGAGCTGCAGACACCCATTCATGAACTTTCTGCGGCAATGGACATAGGTGTGAAGAATCCCCTAGGGAATCATGATTGGTTAGTCATAAGTCAGCTGGTAAAAATCCTGCAGCCCTTCAAGGATGTCATGGAGGAGCTGAGGTCCAGAAGTGCCACCTTGGCTGACTTCATCCCTAAAGTTAATTTTCTGGAGGAAAATTTGAAGGGCATTAAACAGGAAGAGGGAATGACAGCTGAGGTGCTGCATTGTCTGGACTTTTTGCAGAAGCAGGTGCAAGAGAGATTAAGGCCTTTAACAGAAGACCAGACATACATGCTCGCCACAGTCTGTGATCCCCGTGTGAAAGGGAAACTCGCCCTAAAGTCCAATTGTCTCCCATTTGTGAAGGACCTGCTGTTAGTAAAAGTCTGTGAATGGAGCGCCATAAGCAGAGACAGATTAAGCATGAAGCAGAGGAGGAAACAGCGGGCACTTCAGAGAGTTGTGGTAGCCCAAGCAGGAGCAGCACTCTGTCAGCAACAGCTAGTACCTCCTCTTCCTCCTCCACTTCAATACGCCAAAGGCATGTTTCCCATAAAGAATCATCTGTTCTGCTATGGGCTAGAGATAAAGCAGCTGGCATGAGTGACTCTCAGCCCACCCAAGCAAAGGAGACACCAGCACAAATGTCAGTAACACGGTATCTCTCAGAGCACACAGAGGACATGCAGACATATCCACTGGCATATTGGGCACACATGTCCACTATCTGGCCAAATCTAGCCAAAGTGGCTCAGCGATATCTGCCATGTCCACCAACCAGTGTGCCCAGTAAACGTATATTTTCAATGATGGGGATATCATGAACCCTCACCGCTCAAGGCTGGCACCAGAGTTGATGGAAATGCTAGTGTTTTTGAAAATAAACCTGCCTTTGCTTGGATTTCCAAATTTTCCCTGTGAATGGCAAGATGAATAAAAGCAATTGAAAGCCTTGCAGAAGCTCCAACTGCCTCCTATGTTCCAGATAATATCAGCACATGTACCTGACCTCAAACGCTGTGCCTGTCCATCCATTGTCCAGGCTGTACGTCCCTATAAGGGTCTGACCTCAATTGCTGTGCCTGTCTGAGTTTAGTTCTTGTATTTCTAATTTCAGTTTCATGTATTTGTGCATCACTTCTTTCCAGAATATTCTTTTTCCTGTTTTGCAACATTTGGAATGTAAGAACATAAAAAGCTGACTTCAGATGTTTGGAGCTTGAATATTTCATATGCTCAATAGTTTTCATGACCTTTATAAAATGGGCCATTTTCCCTAAATCTTTCTTAGGTGCCAACATTAATGTTTCTAGTACTATAGAAAACTGGTGATAGTTGCACTCTAGTTCATCCTCTGTGTTCCCATAGTTTACAGAGGCACTGTGTAAACTACAAAGACAACATAGGTTGATATTGTAGATTTGGACTTGAGCAGCAGTTTTGTAATTTCTGAGACCTCTTCATGTTACTTTGTTATCAGCTGAAGTGCATAAGTACAGTTAATAGATTCTGGGTATTTACAAGGGCTTGACCTCTAATGCTGTGCCTGTTCATCCAGGCCTTACATCCTTTCAAGGGGCTTGACCTCTATCCTCAAATGCTGTGCCTGTCCATCCAGGCTTTATGTCCCTATGAGGGCTTGACCTCTAATGCTGTGCCTGTCCATCCAAGCCTTAAGTCCCTATGAGGGCTTGACCTCTATCCTCGAATGCTGTGCCTGTCCATCCAGGCCTCATGTCTCTACAAGGGCTTGACCTGTAATGCTGTGCCTGTATGTCCAGGCCTTATGTCCCTACAAGGGCTTGACCTCTAATGCTGTGCCTGTCTGTCTAGACTTTAAGTCCCTACAAGGGCTTGACCTCTATCCTCTAATGCTGTGCCTGTCTGTCCAGGCCTTATGTCTCTACAAGGGCTTGACCTCTATCCTCTAATGCTCTGCCTGTCCATCCAAGCTTTACGTCCCTACAAGGGCTTAACCTCTATCCTCGAATGCTATGCCTGTCTGTCTAGGCTTTACTTTCATATGAGGGCTTGACCTCTAATGCTGTGCCTGTCTGTCCAGACTTTAAGTCCCTACAAGCACTTGACCTCTATCCTCTAATGCTGTGCCTGTCCGTCCAGGCCTTATGTCCCTACAAGGGCTTGACCTCTATCCTCTAATGCTGTGCCTGTCCATCCAGGATTTACATCCCAATGAGGGCCTGACCTCTAATGCTGTGCCTGTCCGACAAGGCTTTACGTCCCTCTGAGGGGTTGACCTCTAATGCTGTGCCTGTCTGTCCAGGATTTACATCCCTACGAAGGTCTAACCTCTAATGCTGTGCCTTTCTGTCCAGCTTGAAGCTTGGATATTTCATATGCTCAAAGGTTTTCATGACCTTCATAATAGGGGCCATTTTCCCTAGATGTTTCTTTGGTGCCAACATTAATGTTTCTACTGCTATAGAAAACTGGGGTAGTTGTACTCTAGTTCATCCTCTGTGTTCCCATAGTTTACAGAGGCACTGTATAAACTACAAAGTCAATATAGGTTGATATTGAAGATTTAGACTTGAATAGCAGTTTTCTTATTTATTTATTTAAAATTGTTGTATACCGTCATTCGCAAGAAACATCACAACGGTTCACATCATAGAATCATAAAATCATAAAAGCAACAATAAATTCTGGTAGTTAAAATACAATAAGATATTTAAACAAAATAAAATTATTAATAAAAGGACGGGTAAAAAAAAACAAACAAACTTAAGAATAATCGCTTATTCGTTCTAATTACTTCTTTCCTCTAAATGGTCTGCATAGGCCTGCTCGAAGAGCCAAGTCTTCAGTGCTTTCTTAAACGCCTTAAACTCAGTTTCCAGCGTAGTTCAACGAGCATTGTATTCCAAATACAGGGACCAGCAATAGAGATGGATCTGTCCTGTTCTAGTATGAGGTGGGCTGAATTTACTGAAGGGATTTGCAATAGTCCCTTATTGGCTGATCTTAATGATCTTTGTGGGGTGTGAAGCTGAATTAAAAAATTCAGCCAATCTGTTTTTTGACCATGTAACGCTTTGTGCACAATGCAGCATGCCTTCAACTGTATTCTCTGTAAGATCGGTAACCAGTGTAAATTAATCAACAGGAGTAATATGATCTTGTTTTTTTACAGTTTGTTAGCACTCTCGCCACTGAGTTTTGAAGGACCTGTAAAGGGCGCAATGTGGTTTGTGGAAGACCCAGAAGAAGCAAGTTACAATAGTCCAGTGATGAAAAAATTTGGGTCTGTAACACTAAACAAAAATCATTAACATCCAGCAATGGCTTCAATTTTCTCAGGACTAACAACTTATAATAACCTTCCCTTAATTTCACAGAAATATGTTTTTTGAAATTCAGTTGACAATCAATGGTTATTCCAAGGTCTTTAACTGAGTCCGAGAGAATTAATTTAATGTTATTTGGTAAGGTAAGGTATTAATCATATTATTTTTAGGTTTTCGGTCAAGAAGAATAATTTAGTTTTTTTCCATATTTAAAGCTAATTTCATATGACATAATAATTGATTAATGGCAGCAAGGTAGACAGTTATTAATTTGAAAGTTTTTCAATTGTATCAGATACAGGGATCAAGAGCTGGATAACATCAGCATAAATATAAAAATTCAGGCCTAAGCCTGCTAGAAGGTGACAAACTGGCAGTAAATAAACATTAAACAGTGTTGCCGACAAGGCTGAACCCTGTGGGTCCCCAGTTTGGAGCTATATTTTGTCCGAGAGGGTATTACCTATTTTAACTTGAAAAGATTGTTGCTTTAAAAATGAAGAAATCCATCCTAGAGTCTTATTTATAAGACCAATCTCTTCTAATCTTGTAATCAAGATATCATGATCTATCGTGTCAAACGCTGCCAACAAATCAAGTAAGACAAGAATATATTTTTGACCCGAATCAAAACCTTTTAGTACTGTGTCAGTCAATGACAGTAATAATGTTTCAGTGTTTAAATGTTGGCGGAAGCCAAATTGATTTGGATACAAGATATTATTTGATTCCAAGTGTTCTACTAATTGTTTGTGGAATATTTTTTCAATTATTTTTGATAGGCAGGAAAGGTTCGATATCGACCTATAATTACTCAGCATATCTGGGTTCAGAGTAGATTTTTTTAAAATAGGTTTCATAATAGCAGATTTCAAGTCTTCTGGGAGATAACCTTCAGGTAAGGAAAGATTAACAATTTTTGCAAAAATTGGAGCTATCATATGTGCAATTGGTTTCAAAGCAACTAATGTAATCAGATCTAGAGGGTGATTAGCTCTTCAAGTTCCTTTGTTATCAGCTGAAGTGCATAAGTACAGTTAATAGCTTCTGAGTATTTACTAGACGTGAACGGAACCACCACACTCTAGGGGCCAACCCATTCCAGGGAGCCCTTTCCTGCGCAAAGGAAAGGGAACTCTCCCCGGGTGTAGCCAGCCTATCTTTTAGCACCCTCTGAGCCATGTTGAACCGCTGTTCACAGGGAAACCTCCTCCACGTTAACTCACCACACTTGAAGGCTCGTTCTCCACTCTAGGGGCCAACCCATTGCAGGGAGTCCATTCCTGCGCAAAGGAAAGGGAACTCTCACCGGGTACAGCCAGCCTATCTCTTAGCACCCTCTGACCCATGTTGAACCACTGTTCACATGGAAACCTCCTCTGCCTCTGCCTTGAATATTCTCGTTTGTATATCTGCTACATCCACCAGATTTTAAAAGACCAGCGAGAGCTCACTAGTCACCAATGGAAACACCACATTCTAGGTGCGAACCCATTCTAGGACCCATTCTAAGACCAGCCTGTCTTGCCCCAATCAAAACCACAGGGACCTAACTACCTCAGCTCTGCCAGCCTATCTTGCCCCTATCAAAACCACAGGGACCTGACTACCTCCGCTCTGCCAGCCTGTCTTGACCCTATCAACTTTCTGCCACTCTGCCTTGCTGCCATACAACAGATGGCTCACTCAACTCCTTGTGGTGTTCTTGCCACTATCATGGTTCCTCAGTGTGTTGGTGCTATTCTTTCTGCTTGCTATGTTCTCCCTTCATTGTGCTGTAGGATGTTGATGCCACTTGTCTTGCCACTTTGCCTGTCTGCTGCCTTCAAAGGTTCATGCATCTATTATTGGTGCTCTCTTTTGAAGCTGTGGTATGTTTTTGACACTCTCGTTGCTGCTTTGCACCTCTGTTAAAGCACTCTTGCCACTCCTGGTACACCGCTATTCATGCCACTTTGGTGCCACTTTGCCACAGTCTAAGTACCATGGAGCTCGTTTCTCATTCTGATGATTGCTCCCCAGACATTTCATCAGAATTGATAAGAAAACTCCAATTCTGCAGCCAAAAAAAGACTGCAAATACTTCCCACATTGACTTTAATGGGAAAATGGACAACAAATAAATCTAATCAATGAATTGGTTTCCCCCCCTATGAAACTAATCCAACGAATTTGGATTAGCCGAATAAACATATCCAGCTAACTTAATCCAGGATTCATCATTCCGCTATAAATATATATAGTTATAAATATAGCAGAATCATGAGTCACGAGAAAGGGGCAGGGGCGATAGTGAGCCAGCAGCCATATTGCTGCGGTATGTTTTCATCCACCATGGTTGTGACCGTGCTGCATATTATTGCCCCAGTAGCGCCAATGGGAAATGTGTAGTTAATTCCGGCGTTAGTACTGGCGATAATATGTAAAACATTATCGCCCACAGCGGTATCGGCATCAAAATGTTTTTAACTCTGCCCAAAGCTCACCCTAACCCCTCTCCTTTATCTCATTTAAATGTTAAAGTTGCGATGCGGAAGTTATCACATGCATTAGGGCGTTATCGCCCTAATGCACACAATAACGGCCCATTGCGTTTTGATGAATGACCTTGTTAGTCAGAATGTTCAGTAGTGTGGCTGCACTGCTGAATATACACAGATAAGTTTGAATTAACAAAGATAAGTTTATCTGACTATCTTTAGACCTGATCATTATTATCTTGTACAAAACAATTTTTTTAAACATCGTATAATGCCTCAAAGACAAATCGTATATAAGCATATATAAGTAACACTGGCATGTCCTATTGGTGAATATATGGTGAAAATTTATAGAATGTGATGTTAATGATATATGTAAAAATGTATCTTTTTATAATGATGTAATTTAAATAATAGAGCTTTATGATATATAATGCTTATATAGATTTGTCTTTGAGGCATTATAAGATGTTTAAAAAAAATTGTTTTGTACAAAATAATGATTATGTGAGGGTCCCTGTTGTCTGAAAAATTGTTGATATTGGGGGACTTATCACCTCTGTGTATTTAATATCTTTAGTCCTTCTCATTAGCAGCCTAACTTATTCAGCTTACTTATCCAGATAAGTCTGAATATCATCACTTATCCAACTAAGGGCCTGATTTATTAAGACTTTTCTTCCATTCTTCATCTATGGGAAAAATGTTTAGTAAATCAGACCCTAAGTTAGCCAGATACAGTAAGTTGCGCCTGTCTGGAACATCCCTGCCCTATCCACCACTTAGGCCTGGATTCATCATTTCTCATAGAATGATGAATCCTGCAAAAATGGGGGCAGGGGGGGGGGCTGTGAACACCCGCAGCCTTCGCACCATGGTGGTGCGCCGGCTGCCAGCTTTCGCACCGAATAGCAACAGCGTGAACAGTCATGCTATTCGGCACGCTACTGCCGACGATAATGTTAGTAACATTATTGCCGGCAGTGAAGACACTGCCGACTATGCCCCTCCCTGCCCCGACTCTTCCCTCCCCCTAATTTGCTTTCTATCACATGCAAAAAAGCCCTTTTCGCATGCGATAGAGGCTTATCGCATGCGATACGGCTGTATCGCGTGCGATAATCCTTTGATAAATGACCCCCTTAGATGGATAACTGGTTATCCAGCTAAATGATAGCTGAATATTGAAACCTACATAGCTGCATAAGTCCCAATTTATCCGACTAAGGGAGTCATTTTCCAAAGGTATCACACGCGAAAAGTCCCTTTTTGCATGCGGTATCTAAATTGGGGCGGAGTCAGGGCGGAGTCCGCACCAGAAGGGGAGGAGTCAGGGCAGCCTCGGGGCGGAATCCATGACAAATTTGCTGACGGCGAAATGTAAGAATCCTTATCGCTGCCAGTATCGCGCCCAATAGCACCACCTTTCACGGTGGTGCTATTGGCTGTGAAAGCCGGCAGCGATTGCACCGCAGATGTGCGATCACTGCCGGCTTTCGCAGGCCCATCCCCCGCTTCGCCCCCCCCGACCCCGTTACCACCAGATTTTCTAAGTTCTGTGAACTTAGAAAATCCAGGGCAAAGTGGCACTGAATATTGTGCCATTAAGTATTTGTTGGTGCATGTTCACAAATTATGATGGAATCAATGTTAGAAAAAGATGCATAATGAGCTATTT
This sequence comes from Rhinatrema bivittatum, assembly GCF_901001135.1. NCBI lineage: Eukaryota > Metazoa > Chordata > Amphibia > Gymnophiona > Rhinatrematidae > Rhinatrema > Rhinatrema bivittatum. The sequence goes on from NW_021821303.1 coordinate 28,691, forward strand.
TAGAATATTTTGTTTGAGTCTGAAAATTAGATAGAGAGAGAAATTTGGATATTAATTGTCAGTAGATGCCCTGTCCAGTGGGGATTATTTCATAGTGCATCTTGCTTTATTTCATTGGTCAGAAATGATAATAAATGATCATGTTTAAATGGTATATTTGATCAGTATTCAGGCTGAATCTACTACATGAAATTGTCTCCTAATGGAGGTAGTAGAGACTAAAGCAATAACAATTTTTAAAAGTTTACAGTACACACTGAGGATGCTTAGATGTGAGATAGAGTTTGAGGTCAAATAAGCTCTCTGGTGGTGCTTCAAGAATGGTCAGACTACATGGAGCATGGTCTCTATCTAATGCAATTTTCTCTGTTTTTCTGTATTATTTGAAAAATATATTTGTAGTCATTTCTGGAATGGATGGCCAGGCAACATATTTATGACAATTGAACAGAGTGAAGACTTTCAAATAGAGGAGAAAGGCATTTAATTAATATTATTATTATTACCCAGTTACAATTTAATTGTGTCAAATGAAAGTAAATTGACTGCTAAGGTTACACAGAAAAATCAATTCTGTAGTTTTAAACTTGCATCCTGGAAGGTCTTCTGATATATGTCCTTGTTCTTATAATTTAGGTTTCATATCCTCCCTATGCTTGGAAAGCAGTGTTGAAGAAAACTGAAGGACTTGAAAGCTGACTTGCTACTTTCTTAAAGGAATATATGCATGCATTGACTGCAGCACATTTTCATTTCTGGAGGTGTTGAAACCTAAATGGAAAAGGAGTAATAATAATAAGGCTTTTCAAGAGAAGATAAACAGAACAGACTAGGGGCATACATTTGAACAGATTAATCATTTATGAGTTTCACATGATGAATGCATTCAGTCACAGAGCACTCGTACATTGCCCTTAATCATATTTTCAGCCTAGCATGTGCTATATTCCTATACCATATTACAGCATCACATTTGACTACCATGAATAAAACACCAAGTTTCCAGATTTGACTTTTTAAGGCTATTTTGGACTTTCCCTGTTTTCCATAACTCTGCTATATAAACATTTCATTGTCAAATATGGTTTTTCTTTTTCTTTTTCTTTTTTTTTTGCAAATGTTGCTGCCTAAATGCTGAACAGTCATTTCAGATCCAAGCATGAGGTAAGCAAATGTGAGATATGATCTCCACTTTAGAAATGTTTTTTTAAAGATGATTGAATTATGAATTTGACTGGTGCTACTGCTCACAGGTTTCAATTGGTGCTAATTTTATGGGATTTTTTTACAAATGTAAAATCTTCAATTATGCATCTTTCCTATCTAATTCCAATCCATCAGGGACAGCGTGAGTGATTTCTGATTTGTTAACTTATTTATTTATTAATTTAAAACATTGATTGTCCACATTATGCAAGATTCTAAGCAGAAAATGAAGATACATACATAAAATGTAAAAACCATCTAACAATGAATACAGGACAAATACAACAACAACAACAAAGATATCAAGACCGGACGCCAACACATAAGTGAGCCAAAAATCCTTAAATAGCTGAGAGATATATTACGAACAGTCTAAACTTATGTGAAATAACCCTTATGGTAAGAATAGTTAAAAATAATCTCATGTATACTAACACAGGTCAGTCTTAATGCCAAATGCATGAACTAAAAAAAAAAGCTTTGGAAGTTTTCTATACATCTTAGAGCAGGCCTTTGTACTTAACTTTTCAGGAAGTGAGCTCTACAAACCCAAGCCTGCAATTGCAAATGTTCTTGCCTAATTTTCAATAAGATGGGCTACATACATTGAGGGTCCCTAAAAGCAAATTGCAGAAGAGGATTATAATATTAAAGTATGTCTATACATTTTTAGGACAATGCTGAAGCAAGCAGGTGCATTTCCACTAAATGCCATCTGGAGCAGGGTCAAAATTTGAAAGCTAAATCAAAACTGGGAAGCCAGTGTGGTGAAGAAAAATAGAACTGATATGATTCTCCACAGCCACTGGTTCATATACCAATCATACAGGTATAGATAATGAACACAATTCTGATGATAACATACCTAGATTTATTCAGTCTTCTTTCATATTCTCCCTCATGAGTTTTCTTTAAAAAGATTTTTTAAAGTTTACAGTACACACTGTAAACATACATACATAGAAGACCGCAATAGATAGAAAAGATACTTTTACATGCTATATGCGTGGAAGCCCTTTCAAAATTCCATGGCTAGTATCCATGTCTAACATGAAGGGGTGCAGATAAAGCAGGGGGCCAATGTTCCAAAGTGCACCAAATTTCACGCAGATATCATGATTTTACACATATACGTATTCTTGCAGGACTCATATGCAAATAAGCTCAATAGAAAACTTGAGTGCTAAAGTTTCCTATGGACAACTTTGCAAAAAAGAGATTTATATCTTATTAAGGTGTAATTTTCTTTTTTGCAAAAATTGGCTTTTTGCATGTATCTTATTGCTGAAAATATAGTTAATTAGCTGCTTTGCATGATTTTTCATCACAGTAGCTCATTAACTTTCAATTTCCATAAAATTTTGCAAGCATAAATTTACACATGAATTTTACTTCATGCTAAGCCAAATAAAAAATTACAAAGTCCACTTTTTGCGAAACAGGGACAATTGTATGCCTAAACTCAACTTAGGTGCACAAGTTGCCATTTTTGTTCACAAAGCAGACTTGGCCAAATTCAGTGTCTAGTACATTGGTCCCTAGATTAGATGAGTCAATTTTTTCTAGCAGATCTTTCTCTCTGCTCTATGCAGTAAGGCACATGCATTTTACAGAAGTTTAAGACAGACATTTTGTTTTCTGACATTTTTCTATATTCTAAAAATGTCATGTCAAATACCCATGCTTTCCTATTCCAATACAACATGGACATATTTTCTCCTTAACTAGCCCCTTTCTTGGTTTTCTAGTGGGAAAAGGAAATTAAAAAATAATAATTTTAAATAATGTAGTAAAACTGTTTTTCATATTCTTTGCACCATGCTACAAACTTTTCACTTTAGAGACCTGCTACTCTCAAGTTGTTGATGATTATAAATCATACAAATAGAGATGGGATAATTTTCTTAAAACGCACACTTGCTTGAATGATTTAAAATTCCAGCATGTGTGCGCTCATGTGCGCGTGTATATGCACTTGCGTGCTTGATTTAAAGTTACTGTCCCCTATGCATACAAAATCAAAATAGTGCATACTAATTAGAAATTAATGGGCACTAAAAAAAGTTGTGTGCACTAAAAAACAAAATGACAAAAATTAACAAAATTGAAAAAACAAAAATGAAACGAAAAACATTTTGTAGCTGCATATCTTTAATAGCTAACCAAGTATATGAAACAACTCACATTTATTGTATTATAATTAGGCACTCATATTCTAATTCCAAACAGGGGCAAATGTCAACATCCTCCAAATTTAATAATAATTATGCTGAACTGCAGGACTTAGTCTCACCTACCCTGGGGTTAAGGCCTTACCAGCTGTTGCAGTCACTGGCTGTGGAGGTCCGCGGTAAGCGTCCCTCACCTTAAGCAGCAGAAGGCCCACTGCTGCCCTGACTCTGGCTGCATTGCTCCCTGATCGACCCTGTGCTGCCTGGCCTCATTCTTCGGCGTCTTCTGCTTCATGTGGTGTTGCCAACGCTTACCCTGCTGCTGGCCCCTCTACAATTTAAAGGGCCAGCAGCGGGAAAACTCCCTGCGGCCCCAACTGATGATGTCAGGCTAGGGGCTATTTAAACCCTGCCTGATTGTCAGTTCCTTTCCTCAGCAACAGGTCCCACTATGCCTTAGAGACGCTGGTTTCTCCATGTTCCTGTTCCTGCTCTGTGTTCCTGATTCTGCTCCGTGTCCCTGGTCCTTGCTTCTCTCCTTCTTTCCGTGACTGCTCTTCTGGTTCTGACCTTGGTAAGTTCCTGGATTCTACCTTGTCTGCCGCCTGCCCCAACCAACTGCCTGTTCTTCCATTCTGCTGCTCACCGCCTGCCCTGACCCTTGGCCTTCTTTTGTTTACCGCTGCTCACTGCCTGCCCTGATCTGTGGTATGCCTACACCTGCTGTCATCATGGGATTCATCTTCTTCAGAGACCCGTGCCTAAGTCCAGCCAGCCCCGGTACCCAAGGGCTCAACCTGCGGGGAACGAGGACTGGTATTAGTGAAGGTCCTGTTGGGTCTCTACACCGAGTGGACCCACCTCCAATGACAAGGACCTACTGAAGGACTCCTCCTGTAGGTAGCACTAACCTCATCTCAGCTAGGGGTCTACTGTGTAGCACCAGCCTAAACCCCTCCAATGAATGTGTGGGAATGCCTGTTGTATACCACCCTCTTACCAATATCTTTTCCATCACTGTCACAGTGCTGTGCTTACACAGTTTGAGATCCCACAGTCTTTTGAAGATAGGAGTATCCAAAGCCTGTTGATGTTTTTCATATCATCCAGTCTTAAGGTGGGAAGGAAAAAGACCCCATCTGAACCATAGAAACTGAAGAATGGTCAGACCCACACCCCAGGCTCAAATTATTGATCAAAAGTGTCTAATAATTATAATTGTTGAGGTACAAGTCCCTCTCTCCTCTTGATTCAGATTGTTATTGTATGGCCAGTTAGAGTGCTCAAAACAATTGTACCATTATGTTGAAATGAAGAGGGTGAAGAGTTTCTCAAAATCCAATTAGATAAACTGTCAGCATAGGAAGAAACTCCCAGGGCACAGAGTTTGATGATGAGGAAGCTCCAGAGCACAGAAAAATGGGAAGATCTAGGGAGTAGCTTATGACAGGTTAGGCTTCTATGTTGCTGGTCAGACCCTTACATACCACCCTATGCTCTTTGCCGCTATTGACCACTTATAGTTGCTAAGCAAACTGGGATGTTTCCCATCTCTCTCCTTCTCTTTATCCCATTGGACTCAGAGGATGAGCAGAAAAGCCAAAAGTCATTTGGTAGCAGACACTTTAGGCCAAGCCTCAGTTGGATAGTGTTCAGTATTATGGTTGAGTCATAACCTAAAGCCTAGCTAACCATTGGAATATGACACTTTGACTCAACTAATAGCATAATCCAATCCTTTCCTTTTTGCCCAGATCTCCCTCCTTTCCCCCAACAGCCTAAATAATGTCACACAGACAACCATTTTCTTTCTAAAGGTATACTTTATAGTTGAAAACATGGACCATGCAGAAAATGGAAAAATTAAACAATATTATAACAGCAGAGACTGATGTAAGCACACTGGTAGATTGCACATTAGAAATAACACATTGTGTAGCCAGAACACTGCTAACAAAATATTAGTTGTAGCAGAAGATGTGTTCTGGTTGAGGGCTGAGCTGCTTTCCTGACTCCTAATTGGCAAACCCCTATAATTTTGCATGGATTAATGCCCGTGATAAGAAAAAGGGGCATGTCTATGATAATTTTAGAATTACCGGAGAGAAAGAGATAGAAAGAAAGTGAGGGCCTTCATAATAGTTAACTATTATATCACTATAGGAGGGCCAGCTAGATGAGCTCTATACCAGGGTACTATCAAGCTAGGGCATGAGAACATTGTAGAAATCTCAACTTTGTGTGACTTTCCTCACTCCAAATGAAATCAAATCTTCACTGAGGTGTACTGTGCTGTTCAAAAGTCTCCCACTGCATGTAAAACTGGCCTCAAAATCCTAAACCACCACCAAAACTTCACCTTGAGTTATTAGCTGGCCCTCCTATAGTGATATAAATAGTTGATTGTTATAAAGGCCTTATAAAGAGTCTCTCTCTCTCTCTCTTTCTCTCTCCTTCACCATAATACATTTTGATGAATGACCCTATACATTTGAAAACTCTAATTTTTTTTTTCAAAATAATTTATATTGAAAGAAGGAAGCACAAACAACAGAGGAATCCTGGTGAGATTCAAATAAGATTGCAAATGGCAAAGTAATGCACAGTAACATTCAATCAGAAAGAACAACCAGTTGGGAGACAGAGCTGAATACAAAAGATGCAAAAGATACAATATGGTATAATATACAGGCTTAGCATACAAGCAAGTATCCCAAACCTCATAAGTACAACTGTTCAAAGTTCCTCTCCAACTTTTCAGTTTTACCCCATTCCCAACAGATTCTCTGCAGAACCCTCCTAAGATGCAACCCTCACACTACACCCAACTGCAGACATCCAAAACCCCGAAGATCTAAACCGTCTATCCCTCCCTTACTTTTTTCTTTATTTTTCCAAATATATATTGCTTTATTTCTATTTTGATTCTGTTCTTGGGTATGGCTGGATTATTGTTTTGCCAATAGATTTTGTGTCTATTCTGCTGTTGCTTTTTGCCTGATGTGGGGCTGATTAACTAAGCCCCCCCTCCCCCCCAAAAAAAATATCTTTTTCATTAGATAGTGGTTTATTTCTATGCTGCTTATTTTATCTTCTCTGTTGATGATTCTTACACTTGTTTGCAGGGTTGTACCTAGCAGACTTGTGGATGTGGTGTGTAATAAGTTGCACAGCAAGGGGAATTGAATCAAGGAATTAATAAAATCTAGTCAGAGCTGCAAATCAAAAGAAGCTGTTTATTAAGGATTGTCCAATTTGCCTTCAGCTGTCTGCAATCAAAAAGGAATTAATTCACCTGAAAGAGAGAAATTATCAAGGTTTAAAAAATCCTCCCCTCCCTTCTAGCATCCAGAATATCTCTCCCAACTCCCACAGAGGGGTCAAAAACCCAAGCATAACTGGTTTACAGTGGACTCTGATAAAACAAGACCTGTGACGCTGAGACACCCAATCTTCCCATCTTTGAAGCATTCTGTGTATCCATACATATTCCCACAGAGAAGTCAAACATCCAGGATTCAGAAACCCTGGAATAATTGGATAACAATGGGCTCTGGCAAAATAAGGCCTATGATGAAGAGACACACTCTCTGCCCAATGTTACCCTTATATAATGCCTTTACTGCATTGGAAAATGAAAAAGCCCTAGCAAGAGAATATGAAGTGATGTCTGAAAGGGAAGTAATCACCCAACACACCCAGGATCAAATGCCATAAAAGAAAGTTTCTTATGCTGGGAAATTCAATCATTAGAGGAACAAATTTGGGAAATTACCTTGATGGGGACACGACAGTTAAATGCCTTCCAGGATTCTCAGCCATTAGAAATACCGACCAGATAGTCAAAGCAATTATGGAAGAAAGTAGGGACTCTGATATTAGTGTTATCATCCTTCTGGGTCCAATGACCTTGCTAGAAATGCTATCCATAAAGTATAGAATGACTTCCAAAATCTAGGGAAGAAGATTAGACACATGGCAAAAACTATTGCCTTTTCGGCAGTATTACCTTTTCATGGAAAAAGAAAGGAAAGGCTATGACATATAGATAATTTCAATTCCTGGTTCAAAACCTGCTGTAAAGAAAGTGGTTTTGGATACATTGGAGGATGGGGCTGTGTATGGAGTGGTAAAAGATTATATTGTAGGGATGGCCTACATTTGTCTGTGGCAGGAAAGAGGATGCTAAGTAAGAAATTCAGATCATACATTATCAGGCATTTAAACTAGAGAGCAGGGATGGCAGGACGTGGCCAGGGAAATTGGCAAGCCACCTCCAAGAAATACAGGAAGTAGAAAGAGAAAGTTAAAAATCAATCAGTTCAAAAAAGCAGCTAACTAGGAAGAGCAGCTAGAAAGCTATGACCACAAATGCTCATAGTCTGTGCAATAAAATCCCAGACCTGCAGTCCCTAATGGTGGAGGCAGACTTGGACATTGTTGCTGTTACAGAGACATAGTTCACTGATTTTCATGACTGGTGTACAGCCATACTGGGCTATAACTTGTTTAGGAAGGATAGAGAGGACAGAAAAGGTGGAGGAGTAGCTCTGCATGTCAAAAACAATATCCAAGCAACTAAATTGCAAGGGATGTGGAGTAGAGAAGAAGAATTATGGACCATCCTAAATTGGTGCTTCCATTTTTACCAATGTGATATACAGGAATCCTTTTCAAACAGGTCAGAGATCTGATTTAAGACATCCAAAAGATGAGATAGAAGAATTGTTGCTCATTGGAGATTTTAATCTGCCAGATATGGTTTGGATTATCCCTTCTGTGGAATCTGCAAACAAATGTTTGGAATTATTAGGAAGGGAATGGTTAATAAAACGGAAAATGTCATAATGCCTCTATATCGCTCCATGGTGAGACCACACCTTGAATACTGTTTACAATTCTGGTCGCCGCATCTAAAAAAAGATTGAGTTGCAATGGAGAAGGTACAGAGAAGGGCAACCAAAATGATAAAGTAGATGGAACAGCTCCCCTATGAGGAAAGGCTGAAGAGGTTTTGGCTGTTCAGCTTGGAGAAGAGACGGCTGAGGGGGGATATGTTAGAGGTCTTTAAGATTATGAGAGGTCTTGAATGAGTAGATGTGAATCGGTTATTTACACTTTCGAATAATAGAAGGACTAGGGGGCATTCCATGAAGTTAGCAAGTAACACATTTAAGACTAATCAGAGAAAATTCTTTTTCACTCAATGCACAATAAAGCTCTGGAATTTGTTGCCAGAGGTTGTGGTTAGTACAATTAGTGTAGCAGGGTTCAAAAAAGGTTTAGATAAGTTCTTGGAGGAGAAGTCCATTAACGGCTATTAATCAAGTTTACTTAGGGAATAGCCACTGTTATTAATTGCATCAGTAGCATGGGATCTTCTTAGTGTTTGGGTAATTGCCAGATTCTTGTGGCCTGGTTTGGCCTCTGTTGGAAACAGGATGCTGGACTTGATGGACCCTTGGTCTGACCCAGCATGGCAATTTGTTATGTTCTTATGTTCTTAAATGGTAAGAGAACTCATGAGGGAGGGTGTTATACTCGACCTAGTGATCACTAATGGGGATATTAACTTTAATGTCAAGATAGGTGCCTACCTGAACATCAGCGATCATCAGATGGTTTGGTTTGATATCATGAATTGGATACAGAGAAGTCATACAAACACCCGAGTTTTTAATTTCACCAAGATGGACTTTGTCAAAATGGGAATGTACCCCGAAAAAGAACTGGATGACTGGGGGGGAAATAGGTGAAGTGGAACAACAGTGGGCCAAATTAAAAGGAAGTATTACAAAGGCAACAAATCTATATGTTAGAAAATTAAACAAAATTAAGAAGAAAAAGAAACCAATCTGGTTCTGAAAGGAGATGGCTGATAAAATAAAGGCAAAAAGATCAGCATGCAAGAAGTTTAAAAGATCCCAAAAAGAGGAACACAGGGAAGAATATTGGGTGAAACTGAGGGAGATAAAGAAAGAAATCAGTGAAGCAAAAGATCATGTGGAAGAAAGGATTGCCAAAGAGGTAAAGTGAGGTGACAAAACAATTTTCAGATATATCAGAGAAAGAAGGAAGGCCTGAAGTAGTATAGTGAAACTGAAAGGTGACAAGGAGAAATGTATGGAGGAAGACTCAGAAATGGTGGAAATGTGATCACTAAAGAAGACCCTGGAGAAAGACTGTTGCTGGATGACAAGATCATAGATGAGGTTGGGGTAGATGAAACTGTTTACAGAAGAGAATGTATGGGGTGAGCTAACTAAAATGAAAGTAGCTATGGCTATAGGGCCAGATGAGGTGCATTCCAGGATATTGAGGAAACTCAGAGATGTGCTGGCAGATTCATTGAAAGTCCTGTTCAGTAGATCCCTGGAAATGGGAGTGGTGTCACAAGATTGTAGAAGTACAGTTGTGGTTCCTCTTCACAAGGGTGGTAGCAGAAAGGAGGCTAGAAACTACAGGCCAGTTAGCCTCTTCACAGAGGTGAGAAAATTTAGACTCTGCTGAAGGAAAGGATAATAAAATATCTACAATCAGGTGGCTTGCTGAATCTGAGGTAGAATGGAATCACCATGGGAAGGTCCTGTCTGACCAATCTTATTGATTTTTTTGATTGGGTGACTAGAGAATTGGAACAAGGAAGAATACTCAATGTGATCTAGTTGGATTTCTGCAAAGCTTTTGACACAGTCCCATATAGGAGGTTTGTAAATTAACTGAGAAGCTTAGGAGTGAGCACCAAGGTGGTGGCATGGTTTACAAACTGGTTGACTGATAGGAGACAACGTGAAATGGTAAATGGAACCTATTCTGAAGAGAGAACAATGTTAAGCTGATTGCTACAGGGGTCAGTTTTAGGACCAGTTTTGTTCAATAACTGTGAGTGACATTGCAGAAGGGATAGAAGATAAAGTTTGTCCATTTGCAGATGATACCAAGATCTATAACAGAGTGGACACTCCTGAAGGAGTAGAGAGAATGAAAAGTAATTTAAGAAAGCTTGAAGAGTAGTCAAAAATTTGGCAGCTGGGATTCAATGCCAAGAAATGCAGAGTCATGCATCTGGGGTGTGGTAATCCGAAAGAGATGTATATGATGGGGAGTGAAAAACTGATGTGCACGGACCAAGAGGGAGACCTTGGTGTAATATTGTCTGAAGATCTGAAGATGGCAAAGCAATGTGACAAGGCAATAGCTAAACCCAAAAGAATGCTTGGCTGCATAGAGAGAGGAATAACCAGGAGGTGATAATGCTCAGATACAGGTCCTAGGTGAGGCCTCACTAGGAGTATGTGTTCAGTTCTGGAGACCATATCTAAAAAAGTATAGAGTCAGGATGAAAGTGGTCCAGTTAAGGATAATCAAAATGGTGTGGGTCTGTTTGGGAAGACATATAAGGAGAGGATGAAAGATCTAAATAATTATATCCTGGAATAGAGGAGGTACAAAGGAGACATGATACAGTTCTTCAAATACCTGACAGGTTTTAATGATGCACAAGCTTTGAACCTTTTCCATTGGAAAGGAAATAGTAGAACTAGGGGTCACAAAATGAAACTCCAGGGTAGACAACTCAGAATCAACCTCAGGAAATATTTGTTCATGCAGAGGGTTGAAGCTGCTTGGAATGCTCTTCTGGAGGAGGTGGTGAAAAAGAAAACAGTCAATTAATTCACAGGGCATGGGCTAAACATTGTGGATCCCTAAAGGCTAGAGGATGGAAATGAAGAAGAGGGTGGGTGCATGAGAGTAACCTCCATGGAGTGGCAATTACTACCCTTAACAGAAGGCACCTCATTCAGTGAAACTTTTGCTATTAGTAATTTTGGGTTTGACAATTTCTTACTTTTGATTGATTATAAATATTACTAACCTTATCAAAAGGCTTGAGGGTACCTGTACTGAGCTCCAGTTACTACTCTTGAGAGAAACATAGGAATATTCTGCATGGAGTGGCAGATGCTACCTTAAGAATCTTTCTGGGTTGAGTGGATGGGCCATCTGATCCTTTTCCACCATGATTACTATGTTTCTATGTTACTATGTCAAGCTATAGATAGATAGATAGATAGATAGATAGATAGATAGATATAGATATATATTAAAAGTTTCTGATAGTATAAATGTAAAAAGATATAAAATCTAACACAGAATCCTAAGGAGGGAGGGTGATAAATCATTCCAAATGCCCACGTTCCACAAGTTACCTCCAGGCTTTCTCCACCATTATTTAATTTATGCAGGGGTACTTCAAGAGATCACAAAGACTGAGAAAGAATTACCAACCCCCTACCCCAACAACTTAGACTGGCATAATGATGGTAGGAATATTCTGGTGGGCATAGTTGATTTAGAGCCACAGCATCAGAATGCCATGCTTTGGTTATAAAAAATCAGGTTTCAAATCAAAAGCATAGTAAAAATTATCTCGACCTTATTCATGACTGAATTTCCATTAATATATATAAATATTTAAAAATCAGGCTTACATAAATCCTCATTACCCTGCAGACCCAAATTAGGTAAACACATATGACCACGAGCCATCATCCTCTTTCCTATTTAGTATCTGGGCTATATCAACCTCTTTCTGTGACTACTGAGATTGGATACCACATAAATAATAGTAAACTGAAAATCTCAAACCAGGTTACGCCACAAAATAACCAACAGTCAACGAAGAGTCCAGCAAAGGGATCAGCAAAAAGGGCAGGACCTTTCCTGGTGACCTTCGCCAGTGGCCCGCTGCCAGCAGCATGGCCCTCTTAAAGGGGAGCAGATGCACACATTGTTCACTGGAAAAAGCCAAGCTGTTCAATAAATGTGATCTGTCCAGTCTTTTTTGGTTCACAATTCCAATTTATCAATAGTGTATAAGAGTTTTCAATAATTGAGAAGATTTAAATGTGCCAGTGATAAAATATGTGGAATGATCAACTAATGCTGAGAAACACAGCAGCAGCAAGGACTATGCACGAGCTCATATGGAAATTTAAAGATTATTGTGAGATAATGGCATAATGAGATCCAGCAAATGGAATTCAAAGCAGGATTGTTCTCTGCTGTAGTACAGTTGTCTTTACCCAAGTCAGTAAGGATGTGCTCATATGCATGAATTGAATGCCATATGCATATTAACCTGAAGTCATTGCTCCCATAGGTCACATTTAACAGTGTTATGCTGGGGCAGAGCTATCCTGTGATCTTATAGCTTTTTAAAATTTACACTGCCAATTATTACACATGTCATTTTTAATTTGATCCCACCCATAGGGCCTAGATCCTCAGTGACTTTCAGCTCAATTTCTCTTTTTAATATATTACAGACCCCTTGCCACTTTCTCTTGAAACCACAGCTACTATACATGACTGGAGGCACAATATCCCCATACTTCTTCTGTCCTCATTCCTTTCTTGTGAAAGTTTGCATATGGCATAGTTTTTCAATAAAGGTTTAGTTAGTAGTCCGCTTTTAATTTTTTTATATTTTGAAATAAATCACTGGTTACTATTTTTAATTTCTTTAAGAACTTGTTATATAAACTTAAATGTGCCTGTAAAAGAGGTTCTGAGCCTCAGGTTGAGATTTACAATCAGTTCTACATAGAAATGACGGCAGAAGAAGACCAAACGGCCCATCCAGTCTGCCCAGCAAGCTCTCGCACTTTTTATTTCTCTCACATACTTATCTGTTTCTCTTGGCTCTTAGTAACCTTTTTTTATTCTATTTCCCTTCCACCCCCACCATTAATGTAGAGAGCAGTGTTGGAACTGCATCTAAGTGAAATAGCTTAATTAAGTTGGGGGTATTAACCACTGCAATAAGCAAGCTACACCCATGCTTATCTGTTTATTCAGACTGTGTAATTCAGTCCTTGTTGATTGTTGCCTAAATATAGATCAACCTTTCTTCATTCTCCCCTGTCGTTGAAGCAGAGAGCCATGCTGGCTATGTATTGAAAGTGAAGTATCAGTCTTGCTCCCCTGCCGTTGAAGCAGAGGACTATGCTGGATATGCGTGAAGTGTCAAACTTCCTCCCTGCTGTTGAAGCAGAGAGCTTCAACAATAGTCCATGCCAGTGAGTATCACATGTGTTGATACTCACTGGCATGGACTACTGCAGTTCGCTCCAGTTGGATCTTCCTGGTAATACCCTAAAGGTAATGCAGTTAGTCCAGAATTTGGCTGCTAGAATTTTACTGAGACCCGATTTTGTAAACATATCACCCCAGTCTTGCATGCCTTTCATTGGCTTCCTGTCGAATCAAGGCTTAAATACAAGGTCTTTATGCTTGTGTTTAAATTGTTAAATAATCATATCGTGGGCCAATGCACAATTATGTTTTTACATCCCTTCTCTATCTTTATGGTCTTTAAGCTTTTGTTTGTTGGAAATACCTTCTTATTTATTGGTACATTTAGATGAGGGGCATGACCGAGCTTTTTCAGTGATGGGCCCTAAGTTGTTTAACATGCTTCCCCATCAAATTAGAAGGTTAACATGCAGTACAATATTCAAAAAAGCAGTAAATTATGTATGTTTTATTGTTATCTGCCTAGAACTTTGGATGTGAATAGAATAGAAATTATGAATGTTACTTTGTAAACCGTTGTGATCTACACATGGAACGACAGTATATAAAATGTCTGAATAAACAAACAAACAAATAAATAGAAATATAGTTAAATGCTGATTTTCCTATGGAATCATTCTTCAACAAAACAATGCCCCATCTACCATTTAGTAGCTCTCCAACCATGAAGAGAGTGAAAAAAAATGAACCTCAATGAAGGGGACAAGGAAGCTTAAACCGTCCTGCTGCTGCCCATTACCATGCTCTTCCCAATGCTTGCCACCATCATCCTGACCCAGGACTTCTCACCCAAGGCTCTGTCAGTCCTCAATCTGCAACTTCTTTACAGGGCAGACAGCAAACCACACCAGCTCAAGGCAGTATCTTCCTGAAAGAAAAACAAAAACAGAAGTACTATCAGACAAATAGGCTGAAAAGCCAACCCAGCATACTCCATATTTCCAATTACCCCACCATCCCCCACACAGTTCCACAACCAAAGCTGACTTAATCACTGACTTTGAATATTTTCTGATCAACCTTCCCTGCCCCACTCCTGCGCTAACGCCTTCAACTTCCTCAAACAGCTTTGCCCAGGCCCCAAACCTGAGAGTCCAAGAACCACAAAACCGGAGCAAAAAAAAATGCTGACACCCCAACCAATATCCTCCCCACCACCATGCACTCCTAACATCCCACAACCCCCACCTACAGCCTCCAGCATGGATCCAACATGCAAATCCCTAGGAACATAGAGGTCACCCTGGGGGCAACCACAACCCCCAGGAAGCAAGAATGTAAGCACAACATCCTGCTTAACCAATGCCAGTCGCAAAACACACCGATCTGCCCACCAACCAGCTCCACAAAAGAGTTGGGCAGCATACAAACTCACAGGAAGTCAAGAAGTGCTCAAACGTCCTACCAGTAGAATTCCTAGACCACCCTGCATACAACATCCCCCCCCCCCACCCCGAAAACCAATTCTGCAAAATATCTCCAGGGTCCCCAGACAGCCATAGCTCAGCCCTCACACCTCATTCACCCCAATGAAGCACTCCATCACCAGTTATGCTGGCCCACCAATAAGAATGCAGCCAATGTCAATACCCCTCTGCCCCCTGAATGCTGAGAGGTTGCTGCTGATCTGCTACCCATGAGCAAACCAGCCGGTTGCCACCAAGGTTCTGAAAGGGCAACAGGAACATGCAATAACTCCCAAGCCTAAGCAACAAGTAAGCTTACTCCATCTCCACTGTGCACAGGTCTCTGCAAAACATGAACACCTGACCCACCCCTACCCCAACTATTATGCCAAACATGACATCTCACCACCAAGCCACACACCGGACCAGTAGAGGAAGAAATGAGCCGCCTCCTCAGTCATACACTGTCACCATAGGCTGATAGTCTATCAGCCCCTGCCTACAAGACATCTCAATGGTGCTTTGCAGGCCACTGCTCCCTGCCCCTGACCAGATATCACTCTCAATAACTCCATGCTTCCCCCCCTTCCCCCTTGATCCCCAACCAAGACAACTTCTCTCAACACATACGACATGGCAACAAACCTTTCTACATCCCTGCATCCTGGAGCCTCTAGCACCAATGACAGGGCCCAGAACACAAATTCCGCTAGGAGAAGACTCACACCCAGCCTGCATCCAGCATCCGGCAAAGATCTACAATATGACAAAAGGTCAAACCACCCTCAACCACCCCCAGCCAAACTGTTCAGACTCCAAAGACTATAAATCTGCCATTAAGTATGCTTGCCTTGAGCTAGATGTACCTGGTAAAGAGGGAAAGATTCCTCAGGCTATATGCTTTAAAGCCAGAAAATTCAAACTTGAACTTCACCTCCCAGGGTCTCTCAGTCAACCAGTAGCAACCTCCCATTTCCAAAATATAGTCATCCACGATGAGACATATATTTCTTCCCTTATTCTCTGGCCCCTTTAACTCCACCCTCAGGTCATGGCAGAATGTTGTATGGTTTGGGTAAAAGTCTTCAACTAGCAATAATCACACCTCAGTTTTGTCTCATTGGCTAAATACTACCACTGCAAAAAGAATATTGTATGGGCCAGGCTCGGTGCCATGTTAATTACAGCTGTTGAGACTGGGCTCAGCAGGCTCTCAATTACTTTTCTAATGAAGTATTAGAAAAGGTTTGCTTCTGACAATACTCCCATGCAGATCTTTGTTATATAACCAAAACTATACTGTGGACCTATGGACAACTGCTCCATAGGTCCAGTGTCAGTTAAATTTTTCAGGAACACATTTGCAGTGATCCGTGAGTTCTGTTTTACAAATCTGACCAGTTTTTTTTTACAGCTCTATCAGAGATTTTGTTTGGTCTTCCAGATCTTGTCTTGATCTCAAACTTCCATTTCTTAATAATCTTTCTGACAGTTGAAATGACTAGCTGGATACACTTAGAGATTTTTTTTTAGTCTTCCCCTGCTTTCTAAGAGAGAATTATCTTCATTTCCAAATGCTCAGATACCTGCTTAGAGGAGCGTATGGTTATTGAAAGTAGATATAAGAATTAGAGGTTAGATGGGTCAGAGTATTTGTTCAACTGTGGAATTGTCTACATCTGACTGATTGAAGGACTCATGTCAAAAAACCTTTTCGGCCTTATTAACAACTTTAAAAAGTAGGGATGTGAATCGTTTTCCATATCGTCTTAACGATAGAAATCGTGTGGCAGGGCAAGAAAATCGTCTTAGGCACGATTTTTTAGTTAAAAATCGTTAAAAATCGTTTTTTCCGATTAGTGCGCACTAACTCGAGTTAGTGCGCACTAACTGGGAGTTAGTGCGCACTAACTGAAAATGATACAATTTGACACTTTTCAGGTCAGTTAAGGTCAGTTTAGGAATGAATATGTATTCCTATTGGCTGCCCTCTTATTTATTCATGTTACCAAGTTTCCTACTGACAGTATATGGGGGATGGGAAATGGAAACAGTTGGTAGCTTGACAAAACAAGTAATGTGATCAGTCAATGTGACTAGAACTTGTGCCCTAACCCTGATACCAGGGGTATTGT
The DNA here is from genome assembly GCF_901001135.1 of Rhinatrema bivittatum. Taxonomy (NCBI): domain Eukaryota; kingdom Metazoa; phylum Chordata; class Amphibia; order Gymnophiona; family Rhinatrematidae; genus Rhinatrema; species Rhinatrema bivittatum. Next base: position 45,707 of record NW_021821303.1, read on the forward strand.
GATCTTCCTGCACACAGTGCCCTATCCCTATTAATACCAGGAGTGTTGTGATCTTCCTGCACACAGTGCCCTATCCCTAATACCAGGGGTGTTGTGATCTTCCTGCACACAGTGCCCTATTCCTGATACTGGGGGTGTTGTGATATTCCTGCACACAGTGCCCTATTCCTGATACCGGGGGTGTTGTGATCTTCTTGCACACATCCCGGTATCAGGGATAGGGCACTGCATGCAGGAAGATCACAACACTCCTGGTATTAATAGGGATAGGGCACTGCATGCAGGAAGATCACAACACTCCTGGTATTAATAGGGATAGGGCACTGCATGCAGGAAGATCACAACACCCCTGGTATCAGGGATAGGGCACTGTGTGCAGGAAGATCACAATACCCCGGAGGAGTGAGGGTCAGGCAGCTCCCCCCTGTCTGTGAAGCCAGCCTCTCACTAGTAATGCAGGGAGGGAGCTGTCTCAGACTTCACCATCCTCCCCCCCCCCCCCCTCACCCACACACCATTCACTAGCTGGGACATGGGGGAAGTCAGGAGTGAGGGACAGGCAGCTCCCCCCTGTCTGTGAAGCCAGCCTCTCACTAGTAATGCAGGGAGGGAGCTGTCTCAGACTTCACCATCCTCCCCCCCCCCCCTCACCCACACACCATTCACTAGCTGGGACATGGGGGAAGTCAGGAGTGAGGGTCAGGCAGCTCCCCCCTGTCTGTGAAGCCAGCCTCTCACTAGTAATGCAGGGAGGGAGCTGTCTCAGACTTCACCATCCTCCCCCCCCCCTCACCCACACACCATTCACTAGCTGGGACATGGGGGAAGTCAGGAGTGAGGGTCAGGCAGCTCCCCCCTGTCTGTGAAGCCAGCCTCTCACTAGTAATGCAGGGAGGGAGCTGTCTCAGACTTCACCATCCTCCCCCCCCCCCCCTCACCCACACACCATTCACTAGCTGGGACATGGGGGAAGTCAGGAGTGAGGGTCAGGCAGCTCCCCCCTGTCTGTGAAGCCAGCCTCTCACTAGTAATGCAGGGAGGGAGCTGTCTCAGACTTCACCATCCTCCCCCCCCCCCCCTCACCCACACACCATTCACTAGCTGGGACATGGGGGAAGTCAGGAGTGAGGGTCAGGCAGCTCCCCCCTGTCTGTGAAGCCAGCCTCTCACTAGTAATGCAGGGAGGGAGCTGTCTTAGACTTCACCATCCTCCCCCCCCCCTCACCATCACACCATTCACTAGCTGGGACATGGGGGAAGTCAGGAGTGAGGGTCAGGCAGCTCCCCCCTGTCTGTGAAGCCAGCCTCTCACTAGTAATGCAGGGAGGGAGCTGTCTCAGACTTCACCATCCACCCCCCCCCCTCACCCACACACCATTCACTAGCTGGGACATGGGGGAAGTCAGGAGTGAGGGTCAGGCAGCTCCCCCCTGTCTGTGAAGCCAGCCTCTCACTAGTAATGCAGGGAGGGAGCTGTCTCAGACTTCACCATCCTCCCCCCCCCCTCACCCACACACCATTCACTAGCTGGGACATGGGAGAAGTCAGGAGTGAGGGTCAGGCAGCTCCCCCCTGTCTGTGAAGCCAGCCTCTCACTAGTAATGCAGGGAGGGAGCTGTCTCAGACTTCACCATCCTCCCCCCCCCCCCTCACCCACACACCATTCACTAGCTGGGACATGGGGGAAGTCAGGAGTGAGGGTCAGGCAGCTCCCCCCTGTCTGTGAAGCCAGCCTCTCACTAGTAATGCAGGGAGGGAGCTGTCTCAGACTGGTATCAGGGTTAGGGCACTGTGTGCAGGAAGATCACAACACTCCTGGTATTAATAGGGATAGGGCACTGTAAGAGATGACTGTAGTAGATTGAATAAAGATCTGATGTTTCTGCTCTCCTCACACCAAACAAAAACAACACACAAGCAGAGAAGCCCTTCTTACAAAGCTGAGCTAGTGAGTTAAGTAGGAGGAAAAGTAAACATACTGGTGCCAGTGTGGCTACTTAAAAAATACACTTACCAACAATCAATTACATATATTTGAACTGTGTACAGTTCCAGCCAGGACCACCTTTCTAAAATGCACAGTGATTGGCAAATTCAACATGCACTAGCATTTCAGGTGCCTGCTAACAAAAATAATAAACAAACAAGTTCTAGTCACGTGAGTGCTGATCATTACATTACTTTTTTTGTTAAGCTTCCAACTGTTTCCATTTCACATCCCCCCAACCATATTGGTAACATCAATAGATAAGAGCACAGCCAGCCAATAGGAATACATACATACATATTCATTCCTAAGTGACCTTTACTGACCTGGGAAGTGTGAACACTTTGTTTCATTTTCTGTTGGTGTTCGTTAGTTTCCAGTTCCATTTCCCATCCCCCCAACCATCACCTCAGTGGTAACCTTGGTAACATCAATAGATAAGAGGGCAGCCAGCCAATAGGAACACATATTCATTCCTAACTGACCTTCAGTGACCTGGAAAGTGTTTATTTGTATCATTTTCAGTTAGTGCGCACTAACTCGAGTTAGTGCGCACTAACGGGGAGTTAGTGCGCACTAACTCGAGTTAGTGCGCACTAACACGATTTAACGATTTTTAACGATAAATCGTTAGAATTTCTATTGTATCGTGTTCTATAACGATTTAAGACGATATAAACATTATCGGACGATAATTTTAATCGTTGAAAAACGATTCACATCCCTATTAAAAAGTAGTAATAAATCAACTAGAACAAACCTTTGCACAAGCTATATTCAGTGTTGTATTAATTTTCAATCTGTTAATATTAGCAAATAGTAGGGATGTGAATCGTTTTTTGATGATTTAAAATATCGTCCGATATTTTTTAAATCATCAATAATTGTTAAGAGTGCGATACAATAGAAATTCCCCCAATTTATCATGAAAAATCGTTAATCGGGTTAGTGTCCACTATCGGGAGTTATTTGGGGGGAGGGCAGGAAAACCGGCACACCAAAACAACCCCTAAACCCACCCCGATCCTTTAAAACTAATCCCTTACCTTCCCCCACCCTCCCAAACCCCCCCAAACTTTTTACATGTACCTGGTGGTCCAGTGGAAGCCCCGGGACCGATCTTCCGCTCTCGGGCCGTCGGCTGCCACTAATAAAAATGGCGCCGATGGCCCGATTAAAAAAAAACCCATGCCAACCCTTTGAAACTGACCCCTTAGCTTCCCCCACCCTCCCAAACCCCCCCAAAACTTTTTACAAATACCTGGTGATCTAGCGGAAGTCCCGGGAGCGATCTCCCGGTCTCGGGCCGTCGGCTGTGCTAATAAAAATGGCACCGATGGCCCTTTGCCCTCACCATGTGACAGGGTATCCATGCCATTGGCCAACCCCTGTCACATGGTGAGGGCAAAGGAGATCGCTCCCGGGACTTCCGCTAGATCACCAGGTATTTGTAAAAGGTTTTGGGGGGGTTTGGGAGGGTAGGGGAAGCTAAGGGGTCAGTTTTAAAGGGTCGGGATGGGTTTTTTGTTTATCGGCTTGGGCGCAGCCGATAAACAAACATGCAATCGGGCCTCACTAAAAAAAATTAACAATGTGAATCAGAATCGGAATCGGAACCGATTCTGGTTCCGATTCACATCTCTAGCAAATAGTAATTTTGCAATTAAAATTGCAAAACAATGTCATGTTTAACTTTGTACTTTGATCTATGTGTGATTACGTTGGTACACACATAGGCCTGGATTTATCAAAATGCTGTAAATATCGCATGTGATTGCAAAAGGGGCGTGGTTTATGAAAAAATTCAGTTTATTGCAATTTGTGCTAATTACCTATGGGGGGAGGGAGGGAGAGAGAGAGAGAGTGCCTGGCCATAATGTCATCCCCTTGGGTAGGTATTTGTATCCCTATGGTAGGCCCACCTAGTAACTCGAGGTGGGGTTTAGGTATGAGTGTAGGGGATTAGGGGCCACTTTGACATTCTACATGACACGTATGAACAGAACAGTGGTGTCTTGTGAAGATCTGATGGCCTTCGGAGTGAGGAAACTCACTCCAAGATGAGATTTGGGCAATGTTTTCTCAACCTAGCTTGATGGACTCTCTACCTGGGTAACATCAAGCTAGGTGATGACACGTAGAATGTCAAAATATTTTTTGCAAAAGTACAGCCACATAATGAACAATCTGTGTAGAAGTGATTGACAAAAAAATTCAATGCAGGTATAAAGTACCCTAAAGCTTTACAAAACTTGGCACAGTGATTCCAGTAGCATATAATCCAATCTATTAGAAAAAATAAATGCCTCCAGAGTAGCAACCTCATTTACCTGATACATAAAATAAAAGAAACAGGTTTGCTGGTTTTAAATTTTGTGTTTATTAATGTTCAGTTAACCTTTTTAATTGGAAGCTAAAGGATCAATCTTTTTATTTTTGCTGGTACTTCTGCATTTAAGAGAAGCTTTAATGACTTCAAGAGCTATCCAAAAACCTATTCATTGGATTATGTTATAATAAAGTGTTCATTCTCTTTAAAGTATCACTGGAATTTCATTATTTCTGCAGTACATCTCCAGTGAGAATAAATAGAAATTAACTGCCAAAAAAATAATGGCATGTGAACTAGATGGATTGGCAAGAATTAGATAAATTCTACTGTACAGATGGGCAAGTTTGTCTTCTTAGCATTGTCTTTTCACAAGAAATTACTATTTACTATTTACAATTTTTATTACAATATTTGCAGAACATTCAAAATAAAAGTATAGCCTCAATGAAATCAGGCAATTTACTTTCTGTTTTAATAATTCACTTCTGCAGTGCTTTTCTTATTACCATTTTAGTTACATTTTGCAATGAAGACATGTGTTACAATTCTGCAGTGTTAGGAACTGCTGCAAATAAACTGAGACATGTGGGAAAAAAAAATCTATATTCTTGCCTTTCAATAGATAGGTACTTAACTATAGGCCTAATTTATTAAGCTTTTCTCCCACAGTCAAGGAATGGCAAAAAATCCTAGTAAATCATGCCCACATGTATGCTGCTTCCTTGTTAACCAGAGAAATACTATATGACAATTTATTCAGTAGTGACTTTATTATGATAGGTATCTTCTTATAGTTAGGATTAATCCTCTCTAAAATGTACTTTTGACCTTAGCATTGCTAACAGAAATATATGTAGGGACTTCCAAAGAATCAAGTTCCCATGCAGCTCAAATGTGCCTCTTCCCATCAAAGAATCACTGTAGTTGGTAATTTTGAAGCATTGCATACAAACTGATCTGCACAACTACCCTGCTTTGTGGCTCATATATAGTAGCTGGCTGACCTTACCTATATATCATCTTGAGTTTTAAGTGTTTTGTAATAGAAGTATCTCATCCTATGTGCTATATGGGATACAATTCTGTTGGGGAGGGGGAAAGGGAAGAATGTGGGGGGGGGGGGGGGGGGGTTTGTGCCTATTTCTTTGTTGGAGCTTTAAAGTATCTGATGTATCAAATTTTCATCACATGCATAAGGTGATCAGAGAGAGCCATATCAAAAGGGACAGGTTGAGTCAATTTTGATGTTATCCCTCTGCATGTATGCACTTGTAATCCTGTTGTTCAGAGGAAATTGGAACTACGAGTGAATATGTACTTTCAATGGGTACTAGCTAAGCCTATTTCTCACATGGGGCAGTCTGGTCAATTTAAGTATATGGGTCACAGTGAAAAAAGCATGTATCAGAAAAGGCTTGATAAGAACAGGCTCTCAAACACTATTAAATTTTGCAGGTCTGCACCCCTGGTGGTACCTAGTGGTATACACCGATGGATGTGTTTTAAATTCCCAAAGACCAACACATTTATCTATTAAGCTATCATTTTTAACTGCATGAATACATTCAAAGTATGGGAAATAATTTAATATTGAATTAATAGTGAAAGGAAAAATGGTAACTAGAAACTCCATGCTGTCAGTCACCTGGAAAGCAATGGTATATATTTCAACAATTTTCTCTAGATGAGTGCAATTTTGCCATGATGGTCACTGACTCTACAACAGGTAACAAAGACAAGAGAATTTGATATGCATTTTAGGCAATTATGAGCTACATAGGAAGAAACTGATTGCAAGTTATGACTTTCAAAGGCTTCTGATTGTACAAGATGTCAGAAATCTGAGGGATATATATATATATACACAAGAAAATTTCTGGTTAATGAATTATAACTTTTTCAACCAATATTATCTCTGAAAAGAAATCTCTAACAAGAGATATTCCTTATATTTTAGATGTCATAATAGGCCCTAGGAATGTGCAGAGGGACGCCATATGTTGCATTTGGGATTCGTATTCGTCGGGGGCAGATTCATTGCATTCAGCAAGGGGGACCCCGGATACATTAATCGTTAATTCTTATTTGTTTCCCAGCTAAAATTAAATTAACTACAAGCTCCCACCCTCCTGACCCCTCCCCCCCCAAGACGTACCAAAACTCCCTGGTGGTCCAGCGGGGGGTCCAGGAGCTATCTCCTGCACTCACACCCTCGGTGCCAGTATTCAAAATGGTGCTGATAGCCTTTGAACTACTATGTCACAGGGGCTACCGGTGCCATTGGTCAGCTCCTGTCACATGGTAAGAGCAATGAATGGCCGGCACCATCTTGTGCTCCTACCATGTGACAGGGGCTGACCAATGGCATTGGTAGCCCCTGTGACATAGTAAGGGCAAAGGCTATTGGTGCCATTTTGATTACTGGCAGCCGACGGCCCGAGTGCAGCAGATCACTCCCGGACCCCCGCTGGACCACCAGGGACTTTTGGCAAGTCTTGCGGGACCCTCTTGACCCCCACAAGACTTGCCAAAAGTTCAGCAGGGGTCCAGGAGCAATCTCCTGCACTCGGGCTGTCGGCTGCCAGCATTCAAAATGGCACCGATAGCCTTGCCCTCACTATGGCACAGGGGCTACTGGTGCCATTGGTCAGCCCCATCACATGGTAGGAGCACAAGATGGCGCCGATGGCCATGTGACAGGGACTGACCAATGGCATCGGTAACCCCTGTGACATAGTAGGTCAAAGGCTATCGGCGCCATTTTGAATACCGGCAGCCGAGGCTGTGAGTGCAGGAGATGGCTCCTGGACCCCCCACTGGACCACCAGGGAGTTTTGGTAAGTCATGGGGAGGTCAGGAGGGTGGGGGGTTTGTTTAAATTGGCTCCTTTAGATGGCCGAATAATTTGGCGAAGATTCGTTGTATTCGTGGGGAATCGCGATACGTTTCGCTTCCCCATGAATACAACGAATATGGCCCTATACGTTGCGGATTACCAATTCATAGGGAACGAATGCACACCCCTAATAGGCCCTACCAGCATGCATGTACATTCTTAGCCTTATCTATATTCATAGGTCCAGTCCTAATTGTATTTTTTGTTTTTTATTTTCTTTTTTGCACATAAAATCGGTAATTATCTTGTCTTGATGTATTTATTTATATAACTCCATTTGCCATGATTGTAACCTCAATATATCAATGTGATACACCACTGTGTCAGCGTTATAAACAACAATGCAAAAGAATCATAGGTAAAAACCTATCACGCTGATGTTAGTAGAATTTTTTTGAAATGCTAATCCATTTTTTATGGTGTGTAACATCAACTTAGTACACCTACTTAAAGTGGAGTGTATTTCTTTAAGAACTCTATGGTATATAATAATAAAATGTTAAAAGGAGTTAGAGGAAAGTTTCATACATAAGTGTAGGTGTCCCCGCACCACTACTTTGTGGTGTATATAATCATAAACTCTCCTCCTCCTCCCGTAGAATTTTTTAATGTGTATAGTCAAACACATTTTTTTATCTTTACTTTTCTTTATGGTATCCTAACCTAAAGACTCTGCCGGGGCGAGAGGGTGAATAGACTTTCAATGCAAACAATGCATAAAAAAGGCTTAACAAACATTAATACTGAATGAATCGTTAAGATGAAAATCAGACTTCCCCGTTTGATGTTGGTGTAAAATGTCCGTCTGCTGATAACGGTCCCGACACGAACTATCTGTGTTTCAGATGTCAAATCTTTCCTCAGGGGTGTGCAAATGAATGCTGGACAACCAACTGCTGGGGTCTGAACCTCTCCACGTCATTAAATTCGGTATTTGCCTCTGGTAGATGTTACTCCATCCTCGCCTGCGGTCAGAGGTCCGCAGGCGAGGATGGAGTAACATCTACCCGCAGGCGAGGATGGAGTAACATCTACCAGAGGCAAATACCGAATTTAATGACGTGGAGAGGTTCAGACCCCAGCAGTTGGTTGTCCAGCATTCATTTGCACACCCCTGAGGAAAGATTCGACATCTGAAACACGGATAGTTCGTGTCGGGACCGTTATCAGCAGATGGACATTTTACACCAACATCAAACGGGGAAGTCTGATTTTCATCTTAACGATTCATACCCCCGCGCCCAGTTACTCTCCCTGTTGAAATGTACTTTCCAAACTTGCAGTTATTATGTGAACCGGTATGATGTCCCCACTAATACCGGTATATAAAAGTTCCTAAATAAATAAATAAATAAATTCAGTATTAATGTTTGTTAAGCCTTTTTTATGCATTGTTTGCATTGAAAGTCTATTCACCCTCTCGCCCCGGCAGAGTCTTTAGGTTAGGATACCATAAAGAAAAGTAAAGATAAAAAAATTTGTTTGACTATACACACAAAAAAATTCTACGGGAGGAGGAGGAGAGTTTATGATTATATACACCACAAAGTAGTGGTGCGGGGACACCTACACTTATGTATGAAACTTTCCTCTAACTCCTTTTAACATTTTATTATTATACACCATAGAGTTCTTAAAGAAATACACTCCACTTTAAGTAGGTGTACTAAGTTGATGTTACACACCATAAAAAATGGATTAGCATTTCAAAAAAATTCTACTAACATCAGCGTGATAGGTTTTTACCTATGATTTTTTTGCATGATTGTAACCTCGACATGGATCTGTATTTTGATGCCAAAGATCTGCATCAGGAGGATATTAGCATTTTTCATTGCAGTTCAAATTCTCATTAAATTCAGTCAAGCCAGCATTTCTGCCTATCTTGGTGCCAGAAAGGACCAGGAACTTCTCTTTTAGCTAGCTAGCAGAGCTCTTGCTCTGAAGCTAAAATGGTTTCCAAGCTCAGATCCTGGTCTTTCAAATGGAAAAACTAAGCTATGATTCTGTATGGAGTACAGAGTGTGAAACCCTACACCTAGTAGAAAAGACAACTGAACATTGCAATGCATCTCAGTAAGCCAATTGATTGAAATATTCTATAAACATAGAAACACAGAAACATAGACGTGATGACAGAAAAGGACCAAATAGTCTATCTAGTCTGCCCAGCAAGCTTATGGTAGCATCTGTCTTGCCATACAGGTCACTTCCATACTTATCAGTTTCCCAAACTGTTAAAGTCAGGGCACTTGTTGGTTGCTGTCGGAGTCCAATTCTCCATTACCTCTTTCCTTTGAAGCAGAGAACAATGTTGGAATTGCATAAAAAGTATCAGGATTATTGGTTAAGGGTAGTAAGAGCCACATCAGCAAGTTACCCCAATGCTTATTAGAGATGTGCTTCGTTTTTCGCCCGAATTAGGAAATTGCACAAAATTTCCTAATTCGTTGCGGTTTCGGAGGCCCTGAAACCCGAAATGAAATTTCCCCGAATTTCGGGGAAATTTCCTGACCCCCCCAAGGCTTGCCAATAATCCCTGGGGCTCCAGCAGGGGTCCGAGAGCGATTTTGTTGTCGGCTGCCAGTAACCAAAATGGCGCCGATAGCCTTTGCCCATACTATGTCACAGAGGCTTTCGGCGCCATTGGTCAGCTCCTGTCACATGATAGGAGCACAAGATGGCGCCGATGGCCATGTGACAGGGGCTGACCAATATCGCCGAAAGCCCCTGTGACATGGTAGTTCAGGCTATTCAGCACCATTTTGAGGCGCACGGCTTGCAGTACCGGGCACGGAGTGCAAATGGAACCCGGGACCCCGCTGGACCACCAGGGATCTTCGTAAGTCTTGGGGAGGGATCGAGATGGGGGGGGGGGTTGTATATATGTACGAAAATGCTTCAAAATGTTTTTAAATGCTTGGGGTGGGTTTTTTTTTAGCTTCGTTTACCGATTCATTTTTCGGCCCGGTTTCGGGTTTCCTCGTTTCGTTTTTTGAAAAAACGAAACGAGAAAACCCGAATTGTACCACAAAGTATCCGAATCGAAAAACGACCCGGTAGAAAAAAACGAAGCACATTGCTTATTTGTTTTCCCAGACCATAAAATTAAATGTCTTTTTTGGTTGCTGTCAGAATCTAATTCCCCTTTTCCTCTTTTCCCCTGCCATTGAAGCAGAGAGCAGTAATGGAGTTGCATTAACAGTATGAAGGATAGTAACCACCGCACCAGAAAGTTATTCCATTGTACTCTTTTCTTCATTTCCATTCTCTAGCCTTTAAGGATCCACAGTGTTTATCCCATGCCCCTTTGAAATCTTTAACTGTTTTTGTCTTCACCACCTCCTCCAGAAGGGCATTCTAGGCATATACCACCCTCTTTGTGAAAAAATATTTCCTAACGTTGGTTCTGATTTGTCCTTCCTGGAGTTTCATTACATGACCCTTAGTTCTACTGATTTCTTTCTAATGGAATAGGTTTTTCAATTGTGCATCATTAAAATCTTTCAGGTATCTGAATGCCTGTATCATATCTCCCCTATACCTCCTCTCCTCCGGGGTACACATATTTAGGTCCTTCAACCTCTCCTCATAAGTCATTTGATAGAGACCCCCCACTATTGTGGTCTCCCTTCTCTGGACCACCTCTATCCTGTCTCTGTCCCTTTTGAGATATGGTCTCCAGAATTGAATATAGTACTCCAGACAAGGCCTCACCAAGGATCTGTACAATGGGATTATCTCCTCCTTTTTCTTACTGGTTATTCCTCTCTCTGTGTAGCTCAGCATTCTTTTGGCTCTAGCTATCACCTTGCCACATTGCTTCACTGTCTTCAGTGTCTTCAGAATGCTAGACACTTCCCAAGGTCCCTCTCTTGCTCCGTGCACAACAGCCCTTCACCCCCATCACATACAGCTCTTTTGGATTACTGCACCCCAGATGCATGACTCTGCACTTCTTGGCATTGAATCCCAGCTGCCATATCTTCAGCCACTGTTCAAGCTTTCTTTAATCATTCTCTTTACTCCTTCTGGCATATCCACTCTGTTGCAGAGCTTACTATCATCTGCAAATAGACAAACTTTACCTTCTATCCCTTCCGCAATGTTGCTCTCAAAAATCGGTCCCAATACAATCCTTGTGGCACTCTGCTTAACACTGTTGTCTCTTTCCTCTTATTATATTTATTATTGCATGATTTCTTTTGTTAATTTATATAATCCTATTTTTTTCGGGATGATGAATAAAGTGTCCTTTCCAGTTTTACATAGAAACATAGAAATGTATCAGCGGAAATGACCTATCTAGTCTGCCCATTAGGGGTGTGCAGAGTAAAAAAAATGTTTCAGATCATTTGTTTTGTAGATCACATTCATTCATCAGGTTCACCTCAAATGAAAAAAAAATTCTTTGTGTCATTTGGTTTTTTTTCAGTTTTCCATAGAAGTCAATGGGGAAAGCAATCCTTAGGATCTCATTGAGATCACTATAATAAAAATCAACAAAAATCAAAACATGGGCCAGAAACAGGTCCCATTGCTGAAGCCTGGGCCTAAACCTAGGCCCAATGTTAGAAAGCTCAAGTCCGGGTCCCTTTTCCAAGGCTTCAGCCTAGGTCTAGGCCCAAAGCTAAGCCCGGCATGAGACTGGGTTCCATCTCTGAGACACAAGTCAAAGTCCAGACCTGATGCTGAGGCCTGGCCAGAGGCTGGATTCAATGGCCAAGGCCAGGGACTAGGCCTAGGTTTGATGCTGGAGTCTGACTCAAACCTGGGTCCAGTCATGGAAGCTCAGATCTAGGCCCAGGACTGACACTGGGACCCAGCTCGAGACCAGTTCCCATCACTGAGGCCAAGACTAGGTCCAAACGTAGGCCCAAGGAATGGTCACATCACCAAGGACAAGTCCTTGGCCCTTATGCCAGTGTCTGATGTGAATCTCAGAAACGCACCTGGTACATACATTTTTGGGTATACACTGTTGCCATACTCAATATTAATGTGCCAAATGACACATCAAAAACATTTTTTAAGAGGGCAGAGGATGGTTTCATATATTTCTCAATAGGCCACCACCCTGGTGCCTTGCTTTTTAATCATTAACACACTATCCAGCCTCCCTTTTCTTTTATTATGTTTCAACTATATGTTTAAAAACTTTAAGAGATAGGCAACAGGGTTACCCCCATTTATTTTTTCTTTTCTTTTTTATTTTTTGAAAATGTCTTCTTGTTATATTTTTGTGTGTATACCCAAAAATGTATGTACCAGGTACGTTTTTCAGATTGATATTAAGTATACACTTGGGGGGAGATCTCTTTTTGTATAGTAGTGTCTGATGTGAAGCAAGGTTCTATCACCAAGGCCGAGGCCTGGATCCAGGGTACAGTCGAAGGCAGGTCTCATCGCAGGTGCCATGGCCCAAAGCTGAGGCCCAGTCTGAAGTCAGGTTCCATTGCCAAGAGGCCTAGGCCTGATGCCAGAACCTGGCCTGAAACCAGGTCTCATCACTGAGGCCAAGTCCTGAGACCAAGGGGGTCATTTTCTAAAGCTAGCGCACGTGAAAAGGGATGTTTCACATGTGAAAAGTCCCTTTTCCCATGCGATAGCTAAAATGGGGTGGAGTCGGGGTGGCGTCTGCCCCGGAAGAGGAGGAGTCGGGGCGGACACGGCGAAGACAGCATGGACGGCAAAAAGGTAAGGAGCCTTTTCGCTTCCAATTTCGCGCCCAATAGCACCACCTTTTACGATGGCGCTATTGGGTGCGATCGCTGCCAGCGATCGCAGGCCCTCCCCCCGCTTCGCCCCCCCTCCCCCCTGTAATGCGCGATTCACGACGACGTGGTACGTTAGAAAATCTAGGCCCAAGTCCTGTCACTGAGCCCAAGCCTGAGGCTGGGTTCTGTCACTGAAACATGGCCCTCAGTCTAGGCCTGATGCTGGGCCAGGCTCAAGGTAGGGTCCAGTCACTAAAGCCCAGGCTGGGACATAGGTCTAGGCTCAATGCCAGGGCCTCATCTGAGGCCAGACCCCATCACCAAGGCCCCTGCCTAGGCCAAGTCCTGCCACTGAAGAGCAAGCCAATGACTAGGTCTAAAGCTGGGACCTGGCCTGAGGCCAGGTTCCATTGCAGAGGCCCAGTTTTGTCCCAGGCCTGATGCCAGGGCCCAGCCCGAGGCTGGATCCCATCATGGAAGCCCAGGTCTAGTTCCAGGCCCATTAATAATATCCACACTGCATTAAAAACTGGTTCTAAGATATCTGCCCACAGTTCACTTAGCCAGTTTAAATTTTTCCAAACGCATTTTATCAAGAAATTTGAATACAGATTATGTTGTACTAAGGACTTTTCCTGTTACCAAATTAGTATTAAATATTAACAAATGTCTTATTTTCTGCTCTTTATTAAACATATCAATTGAATTTAAGTATAAGAATTTAGCTGACCAATATTGAACATACAATATGGTCCAATATAAAATGTTTTATGATAATAGCAAAATAAAAGCATAACTATGTTTATCTGTGTTAATATTCTTTAAATATTCTCCCTCTTCACCTGCATTCTGTAAGTTTTGTGAACATTAGCAAATTACAATGTCTTTTCTCAAGATAATAATTTTTCATTGTACATCTCTGTTAAATGATTCTCATTTTTTGTTCTTTTTCACAACATACAACATACCCCTCCTTCTTATGTACTTGCACAAAAAAGATGAGTTTTCTATTTCAGAATACTGATTCATAAATGCCTCTGTTTGCTATTAAGTAATAGCCATTAAACATTTCCTGAACTTACTTTTCTTCTATTCTGTATCTATGGTAAAAATCTTAATAAATTGGGCCCCTAATATGCTGTAGTGCTTCACATGCATAGAATTACTAACAAGAGATTATATTCTTTTAATAAACTATCCAAATGGTTTTTGACTGAAGGTTTTTTAAGTGTAGCTATACATTTTTTATATATTTTCTTTCTTGAAAATTTTCAGGAAGTACAAAATATCAGCATATTAATATAATATAAGAGTGTATAGCAATAAGTTAATGCATGCCATTTTTGTCCCTTTCCTTGTCCCTATTATTTAAAGACAAAGTCTGTTAAAACTTCAGAGACAACCCTTTTTGAAAACGTCGCAGTTACCAGTCACTAGAGCATTCTGTTTCTTGTAGAGTAAAATTTAATAGACCCCAAGAATCTATTCTGTGTCCTTTCCATTTTAAAGTATTCATGTTACCTCTTCTGTCTTTGATGGATTTTCTGCTTATGTGTTTCATAATGGCAATCTATCACATATAAGGCTAGAACATTAATGGGACCCATATAAGTACCAGTGCTGAATTAGCAAAAGTAGCAAACTGCTTCCTTGAAACCTACCTAATGCCTAGTTTGAACAAAACTCCTGGGATATTGCTCAGTTACTGTAATAAACCATCTGCTACAGGAGACACTCTTCCAATTAATATAAATATAAAAGGACATTGTTAATTCCGCAGATAAAGTGTTGCATAATTCAAAATAATCATTTACTAATATTTATCAGTTAAACTTCACACTGTAAAGTTGTCTGCAAATGTTGAACTAGATTTATCATAGGCAAACCCTTATATTAACCCATCATCCCTTACAATTGTTTTTAAGTTGAATATACTTTTACATTTTGCACTATAGCACCTGGAGTCCCTTTAGAAAAATGCAGCCTACAAATTGGAATGAGTGAATGAATAAATAAACATATATGATGTAGGGAAGTGGCCTTCTGATTAGAGCAGTGGGCTTAGAACCAGCAAAATCAGAGTTCAAATTTTGCTTTTTATACCACCGATGCTCCTTGTGACCCTGGGTACATCAATTTGCCCTCATTGATGCAGGTATCACCTTATAGGGATGTGCAGTAGGGACGGATTCGTCCCATTCAGTATTCGTATTCGTCGGGACCCAAATCCGTTTGTATCCGTTCTCGGGGGACCCCAATCCATTCATTAGTTACATATGTATTTGTTTCCCAAAAAAACCACCATCCCAACCCTTTAAATTTAATTAACTACAACACCCCCACCCTCCTGACACCCCCAAGACTTGCCAAAAGTCCCTGGTGGTCCAGCGGTGGGTCCTGGAGTGATCTCCTGCACTCAGGCTGTTGGCTGCTGGTATTCAAAATGGCGCCAATAGCCTTTGCCCTTACTATGTCACAGGGGCTACCGGTGCATTGGTCGGCTCCTGTCACATTGTAGGAGCAATGGATGGCCAGTGCCAGGGCTATTTTGTAACATGTGCGCGCATATATGCACAGGATATAAGACTGCGATGTATCTGCCTATGCACCTGTTTGAAATGTACCATCTAAATAAGAGAAAAGCCCTAGTAAATCAGGACCTAAGGGGGTCATTTTCAAAAGTGATCGCTCACGATCACTAAATGGGGCAGATTCGGGGCGAAGTCGGCCCCGGAAGAGGAGGAGTTGGGGCGGGCACCGGAGTCCGACTCTGTGGATACATCACTGGTGGCAAAAGGTAAGGACCTTTATCGCCGCCAGATTCGCAGTGGTGCGATGGTTGCCGGCTTTCGCAGGCCCGCCCCCCATTACTGCCAGATTTTCTAAGGTTTGCGACCTTAGAAAATCCAGGCCTAAGTCAGAACAAGGTCTTTAGAAACCATTTTAATACTAAGTTAATTTTATTTGTAGGAAAAAATTAGAGTATTACCAATTAAAAAACAATCTGTTGGTTTCAATTATTGTAATCAGCAAAGAGAAGCAAAATGATCACAACACTCTAATACAGAAAAAAAATGGTCTGAAAAATCTTAACTATATATTTTTTAAATTAGATATTTACAAAATTGTCATTACTATTAATAACAAGACTATATCTTGCATGGAAAACAGTATCAAGGACACACAAAAACTAAGGAGTAAATGTTCAATGTGTTTTCACCCACAAAATAGCATATTCGTGCTTAAGCAGCATGTACTCGCATAACTGCTATTTTATAAAGGTCAAGAGTACATGCATATTTTCCATTTTACTTGTACATTTTACAAGTGGAAAAACGGGGCAGGCTAGGGGTGTTCCAGGGCAGAGTTCAGAAGTAGTGCGCAAGTTGCTATTTTGTAAGTGATATTCATGTATACATTACTGAATATATTTGTACGCTTTTACACCTGGTAATTGATTCCCACAAATGAAATTGGAGTTGCCTGTTGTCTGCAGTTTTTGGGTGGGAGGTCAGGATTTTGTTAATTTTGATATATTTTCTGACATTGTTTTGAGTCCATAATAACCCCTAAGTTGCGGACTGTGTAACAATTGGAATGGAGTGTGAATTAAATGTAAAATGTGACGGAGGTGAGCATGAAGAATTTGGAATGGTTGATATGTATATTAGTTCTGTTTTTGCATCATTAAATTTTAGTCTATTATGTGTGAGCCAGGTTTTTATTGTATTCGTGTATATGGTGATTAAAGAAAACGTGTGTGCCCAGGAGGATGTATAGGGAATGAGTAACTGTATATCATCAGCATAGATTTTGAAATCTATGCCTAAACCTGATAGTATATGACATAAAGGAAGAAGATAAATGTTAAACAACATGGCGGATAATATGGAGCCTTGTGGTACTCGTTATGGTGTACCAGTGCAAATGCTGGGAGTTAAAGTTTATCTGCTGAGAGTGATTTGATATAATGGAAGTGAACCAGTGGAGCATGGTGTCTTGAATACCAATAAACTGTAAACTAGAGAGAAGTTCATGATTCAGAGTATCTATGAACTGGAGGTTTCAAGTGGAAGTGCAAGTAACTACTTTTTAAAATATCTACCTCTACATATAAATTGGGGTTATTACATGTGCATGTTATATTTTTTTATGCACCTAAAATATGCACGTTTGTATTTATAAAATGTTATGAACCCGCCTGTAGCGGTGCTCCAGGAGGCTCCTTACCTCTTCCTGGAGGCCGCTCCAAGCCAGGGTCTCGCCTGTGAACTGTCCAGGATTTGCTCCAGGGCCTGGCAGGCCTCAATGTCCTTTGGGCCTGCCTGAGGCTGCTTGTGTTTGCATGGACTTCCTGGTTTGAGCCACACCCTTCCCTAGGGACCAGCCCACAGCACTTCTCTGTAGTTATAGGGCCAGCTAGGTGTGGGCCTGCCAAACTCCTCCCAGGGAGTTGCCGGTCTGCAGCCCTATAAAAGGACTTCAACTTCATTCTGTCTTTGCCTTGCATCATCGTGACTTCCCTCTGGAGGCTCCTGCCTGCCAGAGCCTTGTAAAGTCTTCTGTTCTTCGTGGAGCTCCTCATCTTGTCTGCTTTTATACTACGTCTTCGTGTCTTGATGTCTTGCCTGAGGTCCCTGACCTCCTGATGTTCCGCCATGATCTTCCTTATCCTGATGTGTCTGCCTGCCAGGATGTTCTTCCCTGCGTCTTCGTCTGGTGCTCCTGAGCCTTCCGTCCTGCATAGCCGTGGTTCTCGGATGAAGTCGTGCCCGAGAATGGAGTGGCCTGCAGGTGGGATTCGTCCCTGTGCTCCTGAGCCTCCGTTCCCGCCAGCCTTGGGGGAAGCTTCGGATGACACCGGCTTCGTCATTGGAGTTCCTCCTTGCCTGGGTCTTTCCTGCACTTGTCACACTCCCCTGGGGCAGGGTGGTCCGTGACCAGCCCATTGGGTCTGCCCGTGAAGGTGGGCTGAGCAGGGCACCCTGAGAGACAGTGCCGATGTCCTCCTGCCCTATGTCTTGTCTTGTTTGGATCAAGTTCCTTGTCATGCTTGTTATGCTGTCGCATCAACCCAGTCTCGTCCGAGATGCCCCCACATCCATCATAGTCCTGTCTATGTGTCAAGGCCTCCGTCTGCCCTCAACCTCAGGCCAGGCCTGCTGCTCCATGCTGTTCGCAGCAGGTCCGAAAGGACTTGGAATGGTCGGAGGACCATTCAACTTCCAACATCCTTGGGTGTTGGCCTTGGGAGCTTGCAGGCCTGGCAGAGGGTCAGCCCGTCAGCCATGTGGAGCCACCATCAACCCTCGGCTCGGCCCTGAAGGTCTGGCCCGGGCTGAGGCCCAAGGGCACACTAAACACCCTGTTCATAACAGAATGCAAGGCCATGTGCCCACGGTGCTCCCCAGTGATGGATCTGCCTTGTTCCAGAGTCTTCTTTGAGTTCCTGGACTGGTTTTGGGACTGAAACATTTTTTCAGGTTTTTTGTATACGACCTGCAGGAGGCTCCTGCATCCAGATTTTTTTTGTCATGTTCACCAGCTTGGGGTTGTTTGGACCTGCAGGATGCGTATGCACCTCACCTGGTTAGCTGGTTTTGTTTTGCCCGCCCTGGGTTCCCTCCCCCAGGCTTTCTTGGTGTTTTTTGCGGTTCTTGTCTTATTTGTGCTGTGTGTTTTGTTGTTGTTTGTTTGTGCTGTGTGTTTGTTCTTGCTCGTTTGTGCTGTGTGTTAGTGGTTTGCTCATTTGTGCTGTGTGTTGTTGGTTGGTTGCTTGTTTGTGCCATGTGTTTTGTTGTTGCTCATTTGTGCTGTGTGTTTTGTGGTTTGCTTGTTTGTGCTGTTGGTTGGTGTTGCACATGTTTGTGCTGTTGGTTGGTGTTGCACTCGTTTGTGCTGTTTGTGGGTGCGCTCGTTTGTGCTGTTTGCAGTTCGCTTGTTGGTGCGCTGTTCGCTTGTTGGTGCGCTGTTTATTGTGGTTGTTGTTGGTGCTGCTTTCCGTTTGTTGTTTGTGCTGTTGTTGTGGTTCTTGCTTATCTTCTATGCTCTGTGCTGCCTTGTTCCTGGCCCTCCTAAAAGGAGGGGGGGACCCCTTTGAGGTGGGGTACTGTTATGAACCCGCCTGTAGCGGGGCTACAGGAGGCTCCTTACCTCTTCCTGGAGGCCGCTCCAAGCCAGAGTCTCGCCTGTGAACTGTCCTGGATTTGCTCCAGGGCCTGGGAGGCCTCGATGTCCTTTGGACCTGCCTGAGGCTGCTTGTGTTTGCATGGACTTCCTGGTTTGAGCCACGCCCTTCCCTAGGGGCCGGCACGCAGCACTTCTCCATATTATAGGGCCAGCTAGGTGTGGGCCTGCCAAACTCCTCCCAGGGAGTTGCCGGTCTGCAGCCCTATAAAAGGACTTCAACTTCATTCTGTCTTTGCCTTGCATCATCGTGACTTCCCTCTGGAGGCTCCTGCCTGCCAGAGCCTTGTAAAGTCTTCTGTTCTTCGTGGAGCTCCTCATCTTGTCTGCTTTTATACTACGTCTTCGTGTCTTGATGTCTTGCCTGAGGTCCCTGACCATGTCCTGATGTTCCGCCATGATCTTCCTTATCCTGATGTGTCTGCCTGCCAGGATGTTCTTCCCTGTGTCTTCATCCGGTGCTCCTGAGCCTTCCGTCCTGCATAGCCGTGGTTCTCGGATGATGTTGTGCCCGAGAATGGAGTGACCTGCAGGTGGGATTCGTCCCTGTGCTACTGAGCCTCCGTTCCCGCCAGCCTTGGGGGAAGCTTCGGATGACACCGGCTTCATCATTGGAGTTCCTCCTTGCCTGGGTCTTTCCTGCGCTTGTCACGCTCCCCTGGGACAGGGTGGTCCGTGACCAGCCCATTGGGTCTGCACGTGAAGGTGGACTGAGTAGGGCGCCCTGAGAGACAGTGCCAATGTCCTCCTGCCTTATGTCTTGTCTTGTTTGGATCAAGTTCCTTGTCATGCTTGTGATGCTGTCGCATCAACCCAGTCTTGTCCAAGATGCCCCCGCATCCATCATAGTCCTGTCTACGTGTAAGGCCTCCATCTGCCCTCAACCTCAGGCCATGCCTGCTGCTCCATGCTGTTCTCAGCAGGTCTGAAAGGGCTCGGAATGGTCGGAGGACCATTCAACTTCCAACATCCTTGGGTGTTGGCCTTGGGAGCTTGCAGGGCTGGCAGAGGGTCAGCCCCGTCACCCGTACGGAGCCACCGTCAACCCTTGGCTCGGCCCTGAAGGTCTGGGCCTGGGCTGAGGCCCAAGGGCACACTAAACACCCCCGTTCACAACATAAAATATATAGACAAAGTATGCATTTTTTTGTATTGGATAGGAATAGGATAGGGTAACATTACTTTGGATTGGGAGGACTACAAAGAGTTAATGCAGGATTATAGGATCAGTTGTCAATCTGCAAAATGAAATTATGTCCAGCTACTGAAGACATCTTTGAATAAACCACTAGAATTATTCCAAGTCATGAACACACTAACAGCAAAGTCTAGAATAGATGAAAAGAGCTTTCCTAGTTCTGAGAAGTTAGTAAATTTCTTTGAAGAAAAAGGTAGTGGACCTTAAATGACAACTTTTTTCTGACAATTTCTGACACTGAGATTACTTCTCACAATGATAGGTCTGAATTTAGGCATGTGCTATTATGTGAGATCAAATTTGCTGAAAGTAATTATATACTATCATCTCAAAAACTGACCCATGACCTTTTGCCTATATAAAATGCATGAGAGAACAAATGTTTGCTAATATAAAAACAATAGTAAACCAGTCTCTGTGTGAAAGGGTAATAATGGACTTCCTAAAATTGGCAACAAATAGGCCCGTTCAAAAAGAAAGCAATAGTTCAGTTGATGAGCTTACCAATTTTTGACCTGTATCAAATCTGCCAACCCTAGATACAGTACTAGAGAAATGGATGAATATATGCATAATATCCCAGATTTTGATACAACCAGTTTGGGTTTACAATGCTTTCCATAATATTATTAACTCTTGAGTAAACCAGGGAGCCCTCTTATGCTCATTCTTATAGTAATCTCCTTTACTAGTGCAAGCTTGTCATACACCAAAGCCAAATTGGAATTCCATTTTGTCATGATGTGTGAGCCCTTGAACTGTGGTGAGATTGATGCCACCCAATCGGTGAACAAGTTAGGCCCTCACTGACAGAAGAGGGACTCACTCAGTGGGTACCAAGTCTGAGTTTCACTTATACAAGCCTCTTCCTCTGCAGGTTGAGCCCTTGGGTTCAGAGGCCAGCAGAACTTAGGCGAGAGTCCTGTAGAGAGCAGACAGGCAAGGTCAGAGAACAGGCTGAGGTCAGGGCAGGTGGCAGATGATCAGTAATGGAATTCACACACTGGTCAAGGCAGGCAAAGATCAGCAAAAATCAGAATTCAGGCAATGGTTGAGGCAGTTGGAGATAAGGGAACATCAGATTCCAAGCAATGGTCAAAGCAGGTGGAGTACAGGCAATGCCACAATCCAGGCAATGGTCAAGGTACATGTCAGTAATCAGAAAAGACAGATGGGCAAAACCAGGAAAGGGCAGAAGCAAGGCTAGGGATAAGGTACACCTGGACACGGCAAAGGCAGGCTGGAACAAGGCAAGGCCGGGCAAGGCAAGTGCAGACTAGAAGAAGGCAAAGCTGGGCAAGGCAAAGCCAGGGTCTGATAGCAACACACAATGAAGCAAGGCAGGAGGACCTGTTTCTAAGGGGATGGCTGGGAGCATGGCTGGGTTTTAAATACACAGTCACACAATCATCAAGAGGCACTGCTCTTATCTTTCCCAATGTAAGCCCTTCTTAATGCAGTCCTTGGCAAGTGTGCACAGCTAGGGAGAGGTGCCAGCAAGGAGCAATGGTGGCATCCTGAGCTGCAGAGTCAGCATGTGGCAAATCTGTGACTGAGTGAGGCCAGCCGTGGAGCCATCCAGTGGCTGGCCAAATGTTACACATTTGTCAACTAACTCCACTACTGATTTATTCTCTTCCTCAGAAAGAAAAGGGACTGCCTGCTAACTAGCTTGAAAGTTTTCCTGTGTCATATGTGTGCGTATTGTTTCTTCTGTTGTCCACTGGCTCCTGTTCACATATATCTTGCAAATTAAAAGTTATTAAATGATGATCAAACTACAAGACCTTAAATGTCTTAAGACTAGTCACCATGTTTGTATCCAACTGGACAAATAAGCAAATCTAAAATATGGCCACCCTGATGCTTTGGCAAATTAATTCATTGCATACATTGTAGTACCGATGGAAGTTACTCAGAATTGTAATAATACAAGACATACTGGTGCTTGTTCACATGGTGTTTGTATTGGTAACATGTTGAACTTTATATTATGTTATATTTGTCTGTCTAATAAATAATGAGTTTTTAAATATTCCTAGCACGTGCCAAGGTCGAATCATCGATATGAATATTGAAATCTCCCATTAATATTAATTTAGAATACCTGACTTGTAAATCCATCAGGTAATCAGTCAGCTGAATTACATGTGCCACTGAAATTCTGGATGAACAATACAAAACGCAGAATGTCCAATTCAACAATAAGATTGCTAACACCTCAGACAATTGGAGAGAGGGACTATAAACTCTTGTTACTTTAAGGGATTGTTTATAAATAATGAAGATCTCTCCTCCCTTTTATTAGGCTGTGCTTGTTGCACAATTAAATAGTCCACAGGACAGAGCTGGTTTAGCCGTATACTGTCCCAGGTATAATGCCATGACTCAGTTATCATTAGTATATCTAACCTATTTCTTAAAATCACATGACAATAAACTCTTCCTTTTTTCTCTCATGGAATGAGCATTTATATAACCCACCCTCAACCCACCAACAATATTTCCTTTCTTTTTTCCATTTCCATTAACTGTTCAGTGATACCTCATTGGGTAACTTAAGTGTTTTCTCAATGGGACATTCCCTTCTGGGGCATGAAAGACCTGTGTATTTTTCCCGAGACAGTAGCACAGGAATTGTAGCCACCATTATCATGGCACTATCTCTAGGTATGCTTTTAATCCAGAGATACAAGGTACTGCTCCCACCATCCCCCTGAAGTTCCCATGAAGGGGTCCATAAAGGGCCAAACATGCTGTTTTATAGACCTCAAGATTTTGCTCATACTTGTAGTATTGCACATACATGTGAACAGGAAACAAAAAAGGGGTGGCTTTGGGGCATTTCTGGGTTGGGTTCAGAAGTACGCCCAGAAGTTGCTATTTTATAAGCTGTACACGCTTATAAAATAGCAACATTGCTGAATTTGTCCAAACACTTTTACACCATTTTTAATTGACTTGCACAATGGAAATCAAATGGTCTGGGTGAAGAACTGGGAGTCCAGGGTAAACTGGTAAAGGTCTGGGTCTGGTGAAGGTTCAGGGTCTAAGTGTACTGGTGAAGGTCTGGGTGAAATGGTGGAGGCATCGGCAACTGGTGAATTCATGTATGCGTGCAAGTATTTCAGAAATGGAGTACATGCATATTTCAAAATATGTCTGCCTCCGCATTTAATTCTGGGTTAGCATGTGTAAATTGTTACAATTATGCATAAAAAATATATACATGGACGTTTAAGAAATGGTTAGAGAAAGTATGTGTCTTTCTGCATTAGAAATATATGGGCATGCATATATTTTAGGTGCAGGAATATATAGCATTTTATAAACAGTACGGCTCCCACCTCACAGTTTATAAAATACTAGCATAAATCTCCACATGCCCACTTACCATGTAAATGGTTATGCTGTGAACATCTTTGAAATTTGGGCTCCCAATATATTCAAAGAAAGAAAAGAAAAGAAATCTGAGGAATAGGAATTTGAATTAGAGATGAATAAATAACTCAAGAAGCAGTCACACAGACAGTATATTTTTTTTTCTATAACAGGGCATGCAGAAAAAGTGCAAATTAAAAAACTACAAGTCAACAAACAGATTCTCAACCAGCAGAATTAGAACAAATGTTACCCTAGTGTGCATTTCACAATAATGCTGCCTCTGATTCACATCCTTTCTGTGCAGTGGCACAGTGTAAATATGTCAAGCTTATTACTGCAGTTTTTGTTTCTCTAAATGCAACTGAATTAGTACTTCTCTGTTAGATAGTTTATGGAGCTGGCTAGAAATTCTCTCTCAAAGGGCCATATTTACTAAGCATTTTCCCTATAGACACAAATGGAAGAAAAACTCTTATTATATCTGGCCCAATGGATTGATATAAAATTCCATGCAACTAGGTTATGATTTTTTTAAATCTGATAAAAGTGTCTAGGGTTTTTCTAAAAAAAAAAAAAACCCCAAAACCCCAAACTTCTATTTTGAGTCATTTTATTTTGACATGTTATGTCATTTTATATCTTTTGTTGCACACGTTATTTTGTTTATTTGTTAAGTTATTTATTTCATTTTCACTAAAGACCATTTTTATTCTAACAATGATTTTTCCATCCAATGTGAGTCAGTGGCATGAAGACCCCCCAACTCAGTACAAATGAGCCAAAGGGCACCAGCAACAATAACATGAACACTACAAGGCAGCACAAAAGGAGCAAATCATCATCAAGCACAGTGGCAGGAAGATCTGAAAGTACTAGGAGGGTGGCAAAGCAGCAGAAAGAATAGCATGAACAGCCCAAGTCACCAAGGCAGGAGCAAAGTGGCAAAAACAAAATAGCAACATGAGCAGCCCAAGAAACAGCAAGGGGAGCAAAGTAGCAAAACCCGAGCCATTTAACACTCATAGCACAGTGAAAGGGGCAAAGCAGTACAAACAGTGACAAAAACAACCCAGGGCACTGTGAAGGGAGAAAAGCATCGCAAACAGTAGCATGAACACTAGAGTGGCCAGGAGTCCGTGTTGGATAGTGAACTTTCTTTCCATGCCCCTCTGTGGAAGTCCAGTCCTTTGCACACCAGCAAAAATAGAAAACATCTCATGGACTTTCCTAGCCTGCCCAGGAAACTGTTTCTCTGTGTGAGTTTTTGGCAGGGCCTCACCCTCTTTTCCTTCCCTCTAAGGAACATCATGTGTGAGAAAGGCCAGGAGTCATCAGGGCTGTGTGGGACACCAGTAGCCAATGGAAGTGTGTTGTGAATGGTGAACCTGAAAATAAACTTTATGCGATGCTGCTACAGTACCTTGCTTAGGGGACAGGGGGTTGAAGCATTTGCTAGCAGAAAAGTGTGTGTGTGTGTCAAGAATGTGTATGGCAGAGAGAGTTCTTTTATATCAGAGAGAGAGAGAGAGCATGTAATGTGTGGGTTTGAATGTGAGGCACTCCCTGCCAATCTACACCAAGTTCTTAGGTATGCATGTGCCACTACATAGCAACGTGGTTCTAGCTTCATTTTACCCAATCTGGAGATTTTTTCATAGTGAATCTTATGACTTTCTTTGTGAAGGAATTGGCAACACTGAGCCTGACTTTGAGGGCTGATGGTGCTGCAGGGGCCAGTGATGCAGAAAGAGGCACCTGACATAGTTTCCCATAATCTTCTGCTTCAGTCTTAGTTCCCTCGTGTCTTCCCCCTCCCAAGGGCAGCTCACGGTACCACTGTGACACATCAGTCACAGCCATTCAGGCACAATGCCTGCTGCAAGAAGGAATTCTCGCAGACTCAAGATTCAATAGGCAGCTGCCACTGCAGAAGGAGGAAAGGAAGACGAGAGAGCATGTGTGTGTGTTGTGGAGCCTGGAGGGGCAGCTGTCCCAGCTGTCCTAAACCAAGAAAATGGAAAGAGTGCAGCTGCCAATGGAAAGAGGGAGGCCTTGGAGAGCAGTGCCTCAGGAGCCACCCTGCACCTAGTAGGAAGACATTCAATAATTTAACTTGGGACAAGGAGACGGATGTTGCTGGTTGGCTGGGAGAGAAGAGGGAGTGAGGATGGAAGTGGACAGGTTTGAGGATGGACGAGAAAGACCTGGTGCTGGACATGGAAGAGAGAGAAGGGAGGGGTTTGGGTAAGGGGGAAAAGAGGAGTGTCAATGGGGAAGAGAGAAAGGGACGTAGGGGACTATATTTCTATTTAAATTAAAGTAATACTTTGTAATGTTGCATATACAGATTAATTTCTGCTAATTATATATGCAACTTCCGTGCACATTTTTCCTGCATTTTGTCCTTTTTGGAGATGTGTCCTCCTCAGGGCCTTGGTGAGGCCTCACCTGGAGAACTGTGTTCAGTTCTGGAGACCGTATCTCCAGAGATAGGATGGAGGCAGTCCAGAGAAGGGCAACCAAAATGGTGGATGGTCTTCATAAAATGACTTATGAGGAGAGATTGAAGAACCTAAATATGTATACCCTGGAGGAGAGGAGGAGCAGGGGTGATATGATACAGACTTTCAGATACTTGAAAGGTTTTAATGATCCATGGTCAACAACAAACCTTTTCCGATGGAAAAAAGTCAGAAGAAACTAGGGGTCACGATTTGAAAACTCCAGGGAGGAAGACTCAGAACTAATGTCAGGAAGCATTTCTTCACGGAGAGAGTGGCGGATGCCTGGAGTGGCCCTTCTCGAGGAAATGGTGGAAGACTAAAACTGTGAAGGATTTCAAAGGGGCGTGACATAAACACTTGTGGATCCATAAAGGCTAGAGGATGGGAATGAAGAGAAGACCCATGGGGGTGGCTTGCTGGAATGGTGGCTACTACCACTGGTGATGTCTACCCTTACTCAATAAGCCTTCACATGGTTAATGCAACTCCAACATTGCTCTCTGCTTCAACAGCAAGGAGAAATGTGAAAGAGGATTTGCATTCAGACAACAACCAACAAGGACTGAACTACACAGTCTGGGTAAACAAATAGCGTGGGTGTAGCTTGCTTATTGCGGCGGTTTCTACCCTAAATCAATTAAACCTGATACTTCACTTTGAATACATATACAGCATTGCTCTCTGCTTCAACGGCGGGGGGGGGGAATGTGGAAAAGAGGATTTACATTCAGACAACATCCAACAAGGCATTGATCGTACAGTTGGGGTATACAAGCATCGGGTTAACTTGCTTGATGCGGGCGGTGACTACCCTTAACCATTAAGCCTTACGATTCACCTTGATGCAACTGCAACATTACTAGCTGCATTAATGGCAGGGGGTGGCAGGAATTCAAATCAATCAACTAGGGCCCTGAAGTTGGTAGTCAATAAACAGATAAGTATGGGAAAATAAGTGTGAGAGCTTGCTGGGCAGACTGGATGGATTGTTTGGTCTTTTCTGCCATCATTTCTATGAATCTATATGTACGTTGGCTATTCTTTGAGTAATCCAAGATAGAATGAGAGGGTCAAAGCAGCATATACAGTGCCATGAACACACCCAACAACATTGCAAAGGAACAAAGTGACTGAAGAGTGACAAATTATCTGAAGATACTGTGAGAGGGACAAAACAGCATGAACAGCAACATGAAGCCAGAAGAAAATCTGGAGAAGGTTTGTAGTGATCCTGATGTGCGGATTACTTCTCAGTCCTGGCTATAGAGTGAAAAACTAATCAGACCATCCAATAGCTAGAAGATAGTAAACTTAATATCACTAAGCAGGGTAAAACCAGAAGAAATCTTTGGTGGAGGACTCTAGGAGTCCTGATGTAGTTTTCATACATCATTTATTTATTTTATTTATTTATTTAAGGTCTCTTATATACCGATATCCGTTTGCACATCGTATCGGTTCACAAAGAACAAAAACTTTTGGGCGGCGCCCTTACATAAAACCGAAATAATAGTACAGAATAACAGGGGGATTAGGCAATGCAAATTAATAGATCAATAAATATTGAAAACTGTAAATATAAACATATATAAAACTATATACATATATACATGGCATCAGTAGTCATAAGAGCACAAGGCATACATCGGTGGTCAAAAGGCATTCCCCCATTCTCATCAATGGGGGAATGGTCCTGAGAGTTGAAGAGAATCAAGTTTGGAGATCAATTTTCTCTTTGCTGTTCCTTTGCTGATGCTGAATCCTGTAGTGGGGAATGGGGACTCCAGTTTACCACTCTCTCCTGAAGACACCGAGAAAGGAGAAGAGTAGTAGGCATAGTGGCATCAGTATGGCAAGGCACTGAGAAACAAGGACACAGCAGTTGTGGCATCAACATTCCAAGGCATTGTGTGAGGACCAAGGGAGCAGAAATAGAGATAAAAATACCACTCTAATATCCTACAAGAGAATAACAGCAGCTCAAACAGCAGCATAAACACTCAGGTACCTATGCTGTTTATGCTCTTTTGAACCTCTTCATGACCACCCCCCCCCCCTCCAAGGCACTGAGGAAGGCGTGAACACCATCAGGAACTATGGGGCAAATGAACACCTCCAGGCATTATGGGGAGGGGGGGCAAAGAGCACCAATAATAATGGTATAAATACCCCAAGCACTGTGGAAGGGGCAAAGTATCAAGAATGGTGGCATGAAGACTACAAAACACTAAAGAGTGGCAAATTGGTTCAAAGCATGGCATCAACAGTCCAAGGTACCCAGTGGTACAATCTATGGTATGTAGTACCCAAGGCACCATGGGAGAAGCAGGGCATCAAGATCATGAGCATATACTGCAGCATTGTTTGGCCACTTATAAAGGTATCACAATCTTAAAAGTTACCCGAACAAACACTTTTCAATCTCAAACTCACACTGCATCTGTTCTTATTCCTGCTGACATACTATATCACCCTAAAAGTAAGAGCTTACGGCTTCCTTCAACTGCCACACTGCAATGTACAGGGTACGCTAAGCACAAACAACACCGGCAGCACAAAAGTATACTGACCCAGTGACTGACAGCATACTTTCCCCCATTTTGCTCTGGAACTCTCAGCTTTGAAGAAAGGAGCTTCACAACCTGTATGTTGACTCTTTGAAATTTTTGTTTCACTTCTTGGGTCACTTTAGTGTTTTGAACTTTGCAGGTGATAGCTTGAATTGATTTTGCAGTTTGCTCCTGCAGATATACCCGTGCATCAGTGATTATGAGAATCCAAATTAGCCAGCTTCTGTTTGTGGCTCGGAGCTAGTGGTGGAATGATGACCCACTTCTATTAGAAGAAGCTGCAAGAAATATAGAGTGTGCAACAAAGATGATGGAAAGCAAAAAAGAAAAAACAGACATTAACCCTTACTTGCTTCATTGACATGTTTCCCTCTGATTTGATCCTTTTTTTTGGTGCTAGGGAAATAACTGGGCTAGTTATATAGTTTGTGAAATTGCTTTTATAAATTGCAAAAGTATTTGCATTCTGCATCATCCTCTATATAACTAGCACTACCAAATCTTTTATAAAGACCGTACTGAATAAAATTATTACATATCAAGTCCTCCAGCAACTAGGCTATGTCCATAGGAAATGTTATGCCAGTGTAAAACTCACAAGTCTCAGCTGGAGTAGTCTTATCCAGCAGAAGGTGCAAATGGGTCAAGAAAAGTGTGATCTAGTCCTGGTGAGAGAACATATTTGACTATTACATATGTGTGAATCCTTTCTACAGTATGATAAATTTGAAAGTAGGGAGAAGATCAAGTTTAACCCCATGACTTTGCAAGGAGTAGTATAAAAGCCCAGAGAAATGGAAGGGAAACTTTTCCAAACTGGATGTAGTAAGATGCAAGTGCAACTGAAATAAGTTTTTTTCTACTGAAAACTTTGAATTGAACCAAGTTCTCTTAATGAGAATTTTAATTTAAAAATATTTTGGCAATGCAAGTTATATATCTACTCTGTTAAGCCCGTAACAACGGGCTACATTTAAAAATGTTTGGGTCCATTTCCTTCCCACGCATTCTCCTTCCCCCTCATTCTCCCTTCCATCTCCCCTCCCCATTCTCCTCCCACCTCTATTCTCCCTCCCACTCCCTCTCACCTCCCCCCTCTAGTCCCTCTCACCTCCCTCCCTCCTCTAGTCTCCCTCCCTCTAGTCCCTCCCTCTCACCTTCCCCTCTCCCCTCTCTCTCCTCCCTCCCCTCAGTCACTCCCCTCCCCCCAATCCTCACTCTCCCCTCAGTCACTCCCCCCCTCCGTCACTCCCCCTCTCTCAATCCCCTCCCCTTTCAGCTCATCCACAACCCTTCCCTC
Source organism: Rhinatrema bivittatum (assembly GCF_901001135.1). Lineage (NCBI taxonomy): Eukaryota > Metazoa > Chordata > Amphibia > Gymnophiona > Rhinatrematidae > Rhinatrema > Rhinatrema bivittatum. The sequence goes on from NW_021821303.1 coordinate 75,781, forward strand.
AGATGGCGCAGACGGAAGATCTCTGGAGGGATGGTCCATCCCTCGCGTGCGCCGCTGCCGCCACTACTGCTGCTCGCCGCTGCTCCTCACCACCGCCTCCGCTATTGCTCCTCACCGCCGCCACCGCTACTGCTCCTCCCAGCACCATTTTTTCAGGCACGCTCCGCTCTGACCGATGTGCTCGCCCGCCATGCTCGGTAGAGCTGCTCTCTACTGCGCATTTGCGGCACGTCGGTCAGGGCTCCCTTATCTAGTAGATTTGAAACATAGATACATAAAAATATGATGGCAGAAAAGACCATATATCCTATTTAGCTTGCCCACCACACAACTCCCTCTTATAACTCCCTCAGATATTCTCTGTACTTGTCTCATGGTTTATTTAATTCAGATATTGTATCTGTCTCTACCTCCTCCTCTGGAAGGCTGTTCCATGTACCCATGTCCTTTTCTGTAAAAAAATATTTATATTATTCCTCAGTCTACCTCTCTTTCACCTCATCCCATGACTCCTCATGCCAGAGTCTCCTTTCCATTGAAAGAGGCCAAACTCCTGAGCATTAATTCCACTGAGGCATTTAAATGTCTATCATATTTCCCCTATCTCATCTTTTGTGTGGGGTATACATGTTTAGATCTTTAAGTCTGTCCCCATATGTTTTACAGTGGAGATCAATGACCAATTTAGTAAATCTCTGGACTGACTCTATCTTATTTATATCCTTTTAAAGGTACGGTCTCCAGAACAATACACAGTATTGCAAATGATGTCCCACCAGATACTTATACAGGGGCAATACCACCTCCATTTATCTGCTGATCATTCCTCTCCCTGTGTACACAAGCATATTTCTGACTTTGTCATTGCCTTATCCATAGGTTTGGCAACCTTGAGATCATCAGAATCAATCACACGCATCCCGCTCTGATTCAATGCACAGAAAAATATCACCCCTTAAACTGTACCACATTCTTGGGTTTTTGTAACCCAAGTCATGACTGCATTTTTTAATATTAAATCTTATCTGCCAGATTCTAAACATTCTGTAAACTTTGCTAAATCCCTCCTTATGCTTTCCACACCTTCTTGGATATCTGCACTGATGCAGATTTTGTTATTATTTTCTAAAGACAAATATTTCCTGACAGTCCTTCCACAATGCAACTTACAAAAATGATGAACATAGCTGGTCCAAGGACCAGTCCCTGTGGTACAAAACACGTAACCTCCCTTTCCTCAGAGTGAGCTCCATTTACCACTACCTATGTTCTCCCCTCACTCAGCCACTTTCTAACCAAATCAGTCACTTTAGTGTCCACACCAAAGACACTCAGTTTATTTATAAGTGGCCTGTGGAGAACTGTTTCAAATGCCTCACTGAAATCCAAGTTCATTACATCTAATGCTCTCCCTTGATCCAAGTCTCTGGTCACTCATTCAAACAAATGAATCAAATTTGTCTGACAAGACCTAATTCTAGTAAAACAAGCTGCCTGGGATCTTGTAGTCCATTGGATTGCAGGAGTGGCAGCATATCCTGTTTCAGCAGTGATTCCTTTAATTTACTCACCACAGAGGTCAGACTAACTGGCCTGTAGTTTCCAGCTCCTCATTTCTTCTACTTGTGTTAAGAGAAAACACATTTGCCTGCCTGTCAGCAGCCCTCCAGAACTTCCCCTCACTCTAGAAAAGCATTGTAAATGTCAGCCAGTGGAACTACCAAAACTTGTCTAAGTTCCCTTAAAACTGTATAGTGGCGAGTGGTCAGTGTATCCCCAGTCCTTGACCTTTTTTTTTCCATCCTTTTTTTTTTAAGCTGCAGAAAAAGAGACAAACAGCAGCCTGCATCCTGACTCTTACAGAAATGCAGACGAAAGGGAGGAAGCTGGGTCCACAGGGCCAATAACAGGCATGCTGGAACAAGCACTGAGCTGTGACAGAGGATCCTCATGGCAACGGGGCCCATTGGCACTGGATAAGGAGTTCAGCATGAGATGCAGAGCAGCACGGTACAGGCCAGAAGGTGGAGCCTTGCTTTGACTTGAAGCAAGGTCCCGCCTTCTGCCTCATGTGAAAAGCAGCAACTGAGAGTGCATGTTTGGGAGCAGGATGTCTGGGAGCTGAGATCTGAAGCTGTGCTTGAGGCCCTGTGCATATGTGACAGCAGAAGGACACTCAGAGGTAGGATATAAGTGGCTGTGAGTGTAAAACAGGAGGGATGCGGGAGCAAGCAAGACTTCTGGGGATGGATGCGAGAAGGGAGCTAGATGGGGCTGGGTACTGGGAGGAGGTGAGGATAAAGACTGCTAGGAACTGGGATGTCTAGGAAGGGGCTTGGGAGTAGGCCTGCTAATGCCTGGGAAGTCAGGGAGGGGTGCTAGGGATTAAGACTTCTAGGGACTGAGGGGGGCTGGGGAGCAAGACTCCTAGGGACTGGGAGAGAAGGTGCATGTGTGTGTGTGTGTGTGTGAGAGAGAGGACCCTAGGTGTGTGAGAGAGTAAGGTGCATGTATGAGTGAGAGAGAGAGATTGACACTTACTGAGATATGTATGTGAATGAGAAGAGGAACCCATATGTAGAAAAGAGAGAGAGGAGCTTCTATAAATAAATAAATGAAGGTGTGTGAGGGAAAGGGTGTGAGAGTAAAAGAGCATATGTGTGTGTGTGGTAGAGCGCGCTTCTGTGTACATGTGTGTATGAGAGAGAGAGTGGACCCCAACTTACCTTATCCTTCAGGAATATGATGCCACCTCCAGACCTGGTCCCGATGTGTGGGCCATGACACAAACCCATGCTTGATGCCAGGGCCTGACCCATTGGCCGGGTCTCAATAACTGGGCCTCAACTTAAGCCAGGTCTCGGGCCCAGGCCCAAACTGGGGCATAGTGCAGAGGCCAGGGCCAACCCAGGCCTGGACCCAAAACTGGGGCTTTTGCCAAGAGTCAGGACAAAGTCCAACCACCATAGCCTTGGCCTCAAAATTCTACCATCTTATTTTTTCTTCATCTTCTTTCTTTAAATGGCTCTAGCTTATCCTTCTCAGTAGAGGGCACCATTTTCTTGTATGGCAGTTCAGTTAACTATTGTATAAAAAGTGGCATCCTTCACTAAGGCAGATGTGAAAGAAAATAAAGAAGAAAGAAGACAGCACACTGATAAAGCCTATGTTCTGGTCACCAGGCCTGGGTCTGACCCTGAGCTGAGACCCAGGTATCAGGACCCAAACTTCAGATTGGGCCCCAGAATTGGGCCTGGACCCAGCCTTAAAGTCATTTCAACTAAAAAGATGAAGAAGAAAGATGATGGCTGACCTACAAGGCCTGGGCTCTGGCAACCAGGTTTAGAAGCCTGCTCCCAATGCCTGCTCCTCATCCCAAGCCCAGGACTTATGCCAAGGCCCAGCGTAAAGGACTAGCCTATTGCCCAAATACAAGCCCTGGCCTTCATCTAGACCACAGTCTAAAGGTCAGTCCCAGTCTCTGGACCGGGTCCCAGTGTATGGCCTGGACCAGTGCCTTGGCATCATTTAAAAATAGAAAATGAAGAAGGAAGATGGTGAATCTACAAAGCCTGGGCTCCAGCAACCAGGCCCAGAGTCCCAGTCCTGATGCTTGGCCCTCGGTCAAAGTTTAGGCCCACACCGGGGACTGGCCTGGAAGCCAGGTCCCAATGACTGGGCCAGGGTCCTGACCCAAGCCCAGGCCTGAAGCTGGAGCCAGGTCTGGATGCCAGGCCTCAATACTTAGGCCTAGGCTAAGGCCCAGGCCAGAGCCAGTCCCAAATTTGGGGCCAGGTTCAGATCCCAGGTCATGACACTGGGACCTTGGCCTAGGCTGTGGCTCAGGCCTGGCTATTGGATTCTAGGATTCAAGGTCCATCTTCTTTCCTGTTTGTCTTCTTTCTTGAAATGATGCTTTCTACTGGGGATGCACTGGAGTAAATTAAATCCGGTGCATCCTTCTCAGCAGAGGGTGCCATTTGTTGTTTGGCAGTTCAATTAACTGCTGTTCAAAAACGTGGTGGTGTTCAATGAGGAGGATGCAACAGAGTTAATTTAATCCATCATGTCCCCTAGCAGACAGTGTCACTTCATTAAAGAAGATAAAGAAGAAAGAAGACAGCAGACCTACAAGGCCTGGGCTCTGGCGGCCTCCCAGGCCAAGCCCAGACATCAGGACCCAGCTTCTGGTCCAAGCCCCAGCATTGGGAACTGGCCTAGGCTGAGGCCAAGGCCAAGGCCCAGGCATCTGGGCTCTGCCTCTGGCCCAAGTGTCAGATCAGGCCTGGGCCTGGGCCATGGCCTAGGCCCAGGCCCAGGCACTAGGACCCAGTATTTGGACTGGGCCATGGCTTCGGGGCTTGAACCCAATCCTTGGCCTAGCTCCAGGCCCCAGTGTTGAGACCATGCTTCCATGCCTGAGCCTCACGTAGGGAAAAAAATAAAAAAAAATTAATTTTTTTTCTCCTCTCCCCTAGAATCAAGTACAAAGTACATGTATTCAAAGCCCTATACAGTTTTGCTCCCAGCTTTTTAATTCAGTTTTGAAAATATGTCTGCCAACTTGCACTGCAAGATCTGCTAGTTACAATTTGTTAAGTATCCATTCATTCAAACTCATATGCCTTGATGAATTGAGAGAAAGAATTGTCTATGTAGTGGGCCCTGAACTGTGGAACTCACTTCCTATAAACATGAGTGAAGAATCCTCGCTCTCAGTGTTTCGGAAGCAGCTTAAAAACAATTGTTTTCTGTAGTTTTTTAGTGAATTTTTATAATTTTATTCAGTTTGTAACTATCCTTTGAATCCAGTCAAGTATGCTCTGTCTCAGAGTTGTGTGTTGCTTGGGTGTTATCGTGATAGATGGGATATATTATAGAGGTTTTGTGAGTTCTTTTAGTCTGTTCTAGTAACTGCTATTGTAATTTATGTTTTTAAGACTATGTATGTCAAGTTGTTCTCTGCTCAGATATTTTTTGATGGTGCAGGATATACATGATTTTATAAGTATATAAATAAGCAATACAACATTCTGGTACAATACTAAAAATTATTCTGCATTGTGTATCTTCATACATATGCAATCACATCACATCACCAACCAACTAATGTAAATCCTCAAAAATATGTGTTGTGTTTGAGACATTGTGGACCCTTGGACACAATGGAGATGACTCTGCCCACGGGGAAGGGACCCATGGGGAACCACTGCGATAGGTTGACACAGATAGCAGACACAGAATGGATAGAGTCTTTATTGTACTGCTGTAGATAGATGGTGAAAGCAGGAAGGTAAGGCACTGATCCACGAAGTGCCAGTACATTCAACAGGCTCAGAAGTATAGTCTCACCCAGATGTTCACGATAGGCGGGAACCCGCAGTGCGGGTATGCCGCGGCTGGTGGGTGGAGTTGGAGCGCTGGATTGTAGAGGTACTCACAGAATGACAGCGTCTTCCTGATGGTAGAATGGTGGGACCGAAGGTCCGTGGTGCAGGATATAAAGGTAGATAGGCCCTCGAGGAGCGAGTACCCAATGGTCCAATATCCTGAAAGTAGAATAGAGAGAAAGACTCCCGAGGAGTCTTATTTAGTGAGGAACCCCGAAGGGAAGTTGGAAGCGAGAGACCCCCGAGGAGCGAGTGTCTAGAGCTTCTTACTGGAGCGAGGCCCTTAGCGTGAAATTGGTATTTAAGCGTGCAGTTTAGAGCAGTCAGAGTAGCTAAGCGAAGTCTTTGCTAACTCAAAGTGGTAGGGGAGGCGGAGGCTAGATATACCCGGAGGTACTGACGTCATGCGGTGGGGCCGCCCGAGGTTCCCACAATGACGTGTCTTTGAGCGTAGGAGATATGCGTGCTTGCGCCCTAGGAGACCATGGGAGGGAGCATGGCAGATGGGGATGCCCATGCTGGTTTGGAAACACCGAGGCCCTCTGCACTCGGCACCGGAGGCAGCCATCGTGCCCAAAGAGAGTGAAAAAAGAGAAAAAGAGTAAGGCAGAGTGGTCGCAGCCGTCTGCGACTGATGGATGCAACAGTACCCCCCTTCAAAGGGCCCCCTCCAAGACTTCTTCCAGGCGGTCTGGGCTTGAGTGGGTGTGCCAGGTGGAATTGATGTACCATCTCCTTGTCTGTAATATTGGCCAGTGGTTCCCAGGCGTTTTCCTCTGGGCCATAGTTCTCCCAAGAGATGAGGTACTCCCATGTCTTGCCTCTTTTACGTACATCAAGGATGTAATCTACGGCATATTCAATGTCATCTTCTGTGTCCGGGCTGGTAGGCTCTGGTTCTTTCTTTGAGAATTTGGAGAGTATCACTGGCTTTAGTAGAGATACATGAAATGCATTGTGTATCTTCATTGATGGAGGTAGTTTTAGACTGTATGTTAGATTTCCTAATCACCAAAGGATGGCGAAAGATCCCACAAAGCGAGGAGCAAATCTTGCAAAAGGAAGCTTAAGTCGGAGGTATTTGGTGCTTAACCAAACCTTGTCTCCAGGCTGAAACTGGGGTGCCTTTTGATGATGAGCATCATAGGTTCTCTTTGCCTTTTGTCCTGCTTTAAGGAGGAGCTCCTTCGTCTGTCTCCAAAGTTGGGATAATTCTGCTGCGGTAGCCTGGGCAGCAGGAGAGGCTACTAACAGTGGAATTGGCAGTGGAGGTAATGGTTGTCTCCTGTAGACAAGCTGAAAAGGGGAAGACCCCATTGAAGAAGCAGGATGGGAATTGATAGCAAATTCTTCCCAAGGCAGTAATTCAGCCCAGTCATTCTGTCTAGAGTTAACATAAGATCGCAAAAATTGTTTCAGCATCCTATTCATCCTCTCAGTCTGACCGTTAGACTGAGGATGGTAGGCAGAGGTTAAGTCTAAGGTGATGTCAAATTTTTGACATAATGCTCTCCAAAACTTTGCAGTAAATTGCACTCCTCTGTCAGATAGGATAAGTTTAGGCATCCCATGAAGACGGAAGATGTGTTTAATGAAGAGTTTTGCTAATTTAGTAACAGAGGGTAATCCTGGTAATGCTACAAAGTGTGCCATTTTAGAGAAACGGTCGACTGCAACCCATAAGGTGTTATTGCCATTGGATGATGGCAGGTCTACTACAAAATCGGTAGCGATATGGGTCCATAGTTCATCCAGTGATGGTACAGCCTGTAATAAACCCCAAGAACACCTGGGTGGTGACTTTTGCTTGGCACAGACAGCGCAGGAACCCACGTACACTTGCACATCCTTCTTCATGGTTGGCCACCAATAGTATCTTTGCAACATTGCTAAGGTACGACTCTGTCCTGGATGGCCTGCCAGACGGGAATCGTGTGTCCATCTCAACAGTATTTTTCTTAAACCTCTGGCCACCACCGTCTTCCTGGCAGGTGCCGTGAGGGTGGCTGCGAGAATCGCTCTTTCGGATTGATGATATGACTGGGTTCATCTGGCACATCTTGTGATGAGAAGGAGCGCAACAGGGCATCAGCCCAGGTGTTCTTCTCTCCTGGATGGTATTTCAGAAGGAAGTCGAACCTGTTGAAAAACAGAGACCATCTTGCTTGATGGTGGTTGAGTCATTGAGCATGTCAAGGTACTCTAGATTCTTGTGATCGGTGTGTACTACATTTGGTGTTGTGCGCCTTCTAGCAGGATGCCACTCTTCAAAAGCCAGCTTGATCGTGAGAAGCTCCTTGTCTCCTGTCCCATAGTTTCTCTCAGCAGGTGAGAATCGCCTAGAAAAGAATGAGCAAGGATAGCACATTGGATTCACTGTACTGACTTAGAACGCCCCCACACCAATGTCGGATGCGTCAACCTCCATGATGAAAGGACGGTGTGGGTCAGGGTGACAGAACATGGCTTCTTTTGAAAATCCTCTTTGAGCATCAGGAAGGCTGAGATGGCTTCTGGAACAATTGGCAGGGTTGGCTCCCTTCTTGGTCATAGCAGTTAGAGGGACTGTCAATGATGAGTAGTTTAATAAAGGATCGGTAGTAATTGGTGAATCCCAAGAAGCGACGCAATGCCTTCAGGCTTGTGGTTGAGGCCAGTCACGGATACTCTGGAGTTTCTTGGGGTCCATTTGAAAACCATTCCTAGAAAAATGTATCCCAGGAAGGGTTCAGCTTCTTTGTGAAATTCACACTTCTTAAGCTTTGCGTAAAGGTGGTACTCACTCAGGCGTCTTAGGACTTTCTTAACATCCTCCTAATGACTTTGCAGATCCTGAGAAAATCAGTATGTCATCGAGATATATACTACTACCCATTGATATGGTAAGTCCAGTAAGAAGTCGTTCCTCATATTTTGAAAGACTGCAGGTGCATTACTTAAACCAAAGGGCATGATGAGTATTCAAAGTGTCCATCACGGGTGTTAAAAGAAGTCTTCCATTCGTCTCCTTCGCGAATATGCACCAAGTTGTAAGCTCATTTTAGGTCCAATTTGGAGAATATTTGAGCCCCTTGGAATCTATCAAACAGTTCAGATATTAAGGGCAGGGGTACCATCCTTGATGGTAATCTCATTCAGACCCCTGTAGTCAATGCAGGGGCGTAAGGTGCCATCCTTTTTCCCTACAAAAAAGAAGCCTGCACCAGCAGGGGTTTTGGAAGGTCTGATAAATCCCTTTTGTAGATTTTCTTGTATGTAGGTAGACATAGCTTTGGTCTCAGCTACTGAAAGAGAGTAAACTCTTCCTTTGGGATGTTCTGAATTTGGCTTCAGATTTATGGCACAATCAAATCTGTGTGGTGGAAGAACATCAGCTGCTTGCTTAGAGAAAACATCCTGGAAGGAGGAATATTGTGGAGGTAAGCCAGGTAATGATGGAGTAGTAGGCATGCAGATGAACGGTGAAACTTCAGCAAGACACAACCATGACAGTCTGGTCTCCACCGGGACAGTTCCAAGGTAGCACAATTAAATTGTGGCATATGGTCTTGACGCCACGGCAGACCCAACACACTGGATGCATGGCTTTTTCCAGCACTAGAAAAGAAATTGATTCGAGTGTAGAGC
>NW_021821304.1:0-84746 GCF_901001135.1 Rhinatrema bivittatum
GCTTACCACTGCTCCAGCCCCTCGTAGTCCACCCCCCCAATCGCTCCCCCGTCTCTCCCCTGCCTCACCACCCTGAATCCACCCGAGCCTCACCCGTCAACCCACCCCTACCCCCCCCCCCCCCCCTTACCCTTTCCCTATACCCCCGCCACCTTCCCACCGTACTCCACTGTAACCCAGTTAAAACTTACAACCTATATGTCGAAATCAAGACTCCGTTGTTACCTGCTGTAACTGCTGTAAATAAGCTAATACTTTATATATATGTGTTTAATTGTTTAATAAGTTATCTATATAATCCACCATAACTGCTGTAATTAAGCTTTAATATATATCATTATATAATCTATTTATTCCTCATTAACCGCTGTAAAAAATCAACCTTGTTCTAACCTCATTAAGCAACCTATCCTGTAAATACTGATATGTTCCTTGTACCTTTCTCAGCTGCTGTCTTTCCTCCTTTACCTCTCTCCCCCTCCCCCCCCCCCCTTTTCGCTCCTGCTCCACTCCCTGTTTTTTGTAATTTCCTCCTTTCTCAAGTTTATTGTAAACCGGCGTGATGTGCTTGCATGAACACCGGTATATTAAAAGCTGTTAAATAAATAATAATAAAGGATGAAATGTCTGCATTAATATCTCATGTTATCTCAGACTTGCATCTTTCGGAGAGTAAGGTTGAAGAACCTCCGGATTGGGACCAGATTTTAAAAGGTATAGAGTTAGAAACAATGATATTGTCTGAATGAGACCCCCCCGAGCCTGGGTTTAGATTCCTAAGCTATACATCTTGCCAGTGGAATTGCTGGAATGTTTGTTCCAACAGTAAAGGGTAGTCACGATGGTGGTGGCGGTATCGAGAAAGATCACTATTTCAGTGGAAGGCAGAGCTGCATTAAAGAATCCCCAAGATCAGAAAATACAGACGATATTAAAGCATGTTTTCTCTGCAAATTTGTTTTTGCTACAAGCAGCGATTTGTGCAAGGTATGTAGCAAGGCCTTATATTGGATTCAACAGCTATCTGAAGAGGAGGAATCTGCAAGATTCCGTCTCCTTCAGCATTTATCAGATAGCTTGTATGATTAAATAAGAGTTACAGCTCAATCTTTGGCTTTGTCAGTAGGAGCTAGAAGACTTCTGTGGCTCCACAATTGGGCAACTGATTCTTAGTCTAAGTCTCGTTTAAGTAGATTGTCCTTTCAAAGTAAATATCTCTTTGGAGACATTGGCAAAGAACTTAGGCAGGTCTCTGCACACACAGGGTGTGGAGTCGAGATAGTGGCTTGCTAGGCTTCCTGTGTGCGTCTGAACATAAGAAAATGCCATACTGGGTCAGACCAAGGGTCCATCTAGCCCAGCATCCTGTTTCCAACAGTGGCCAATCCAGGCCATAAGAACCTGGCAAGTACCCAAAACTAAGTCTATTCCATGTTACCATTGCTAATGGCAGTGGCTATTCTCTAAGTGAACTTAATAGCAGGTAAAGGACTTCTTCTCCAAGAACTTATCCAATCCTTTTTTAAACACAGCTATACTAACTGCACTAACCACATCCTCTGCCAACAAATTCCAGAGTTTAATTGTGCGTTGAGTAAAAAAGAACTTTCTCCGATTAGTTTTAAATGTGCCACATGCTAACTTCATGGAGTGCCCCCTAGTCTTTCTACTATCTCTTTTTTTAAAATGTTCTTTTTTGCCATGTGCTGAAATGAAAATGTAAGCCCAGGCAATACCTCTCTGAGCCTGTGGTCTTACCTGGTCAGCGCACACTAGATACGTGTTCAGACGGTCGATGATTGAGAGTGGGGGTGCGCAGTCCAGTGTGGTTTCCATTGAGGGATCCTTCTCCATTCTTGTACACCATATTCTTGTACACCATACTCTTGAGAGGGCAAGACTAGTTAAGAAGGGCTATTGGCCTTCAGTTATTAGAATGATGCTAAATTCTAAAAAGAGCTCCACTTTGCTGGCCTATGTGAGGGTTTAATGAACTTTTGAGTCCTATTGTAGACCGATTAAGTGTTTGCTATGGTGTTTGCAGATAGGAGATATTCTGGCCCTTTTGCAGAAGGTACTCGATAAATGTTTGGCTCTAAATTCATTGAAGGTTCAGGTAGCAGCTATTTCTTTCTAAGGGGGAAGAGTTAAGGGATCATATTTATCTTCTCACAAAGATGTTTTGCGTTTTCTCAAAGGGGTGAAGTGCCTTCATCCTGTTGTGGAGGTGGACCCTAGGCCCGAGCTGGGGTTAGTGCTACCTGTGAGGGAAGGCCCCCACAGATCCCCATCATCAGGAAGCCAGGCCGGACGGGAAGCAGAGGCAAACAGGGACTTCGCCAATACCAGCCCTCGTTCCCCACAGGTTGAGGCCTTGTTTGCTGGTGCCGGTTGGTCTTAGGTGGGCCTTTGCGTGGATAATCCCGAAGCGGCCAGGCGTGGAGCGAGACAAGGAATAACGATGATCCAGTCCAGGGGCCACAGCAGACAACAAGAGGAGGCAGGTAGCAAACTAATGGTCCGGTCCAGGGTCACACCAAAGTCAGTCCAAGAGCCAGGCGAAGGAACCAAGGCAGGGCAGGAAATGGGTAATGGAACTCAAAAGTTCATTAAACCCTCACATAGGCCAGCAAAGTGGAGCTCTTTTTAGAATTTAGCATCATTCTAATAACGGGAACGAAAGACTGGAACTCAGAATCAGGAAAAACGGCAACTCAGGAACAATGCTCAGGACAAGCGAGGCGACCTGTTTCCAAGACAAGCTCTGAGTAGCAGAGCTTGCCTTAAGTACTCTGAGCCTCTGATGTCATCAGTGGGGGCCGTGGGAGCTTTCCCGCTGTGGCTCCTTTAAATCTTGGAGAGCGGCACGCGTGCATCTAGAAGCAGGACGCCGAGGAAGGCAGTGGTGGCGTGGGCCGCATGGCTGCAGGCACTGTTGGAGGAGAGACTTCCGACGGGGGAGCCCCTCGCCACGCCAGAAGGACTGGGGAGTGTGGCAGTGGCTCCACACTCCCCAGAGGGCTGCCGACTTCTGCGAGAGCAGGAGGGATCGAGCTTGGGGTCCTGGTCTGAGGCCTCCTCGACCCGAATTCGTAACACATCCTCTATTAAAAACAAGTACCCAGGTGCAATTTGAATTTAGTTTTACATGCTTTATCTAGAGCTCCTTTTGAACCTTTTGAACAGGCATTACTAAAGGATTTGGCTTTGAAAACTGTTTTTCTAGTGTTTAATCACTTCAGCTAGATGTATCTCAGAATTGCATTCCTTGTCTTGTAGGGCTCCATTTCTTAAGTTCATTAAGAAGTTGGTAATTCTAAACCTATGTCATCCTTCTTACCAAAGTTTATTTCCATGTTCCATTTAAATCAAAGGATTATTTTACTAATATTTGACAAGAATGTTATGGAATCTTTACAGTTTTTATATGTAAAGAGATGCTTATTAGGATATTTAAAGTGGACTAAAAAATTTCATAAGATGGATAGACTGTTTCTGTCTGTGATACACGAAAAGGTGAGGTTGCTCTAAGGCAGCAGTTTTAAGATGGATTAAGGAAACCTTTTTTCGGCAACATTTGTTGGCAGGCAAAGAATTGCCAAAGGTCATTAAGGACCCATTCAACAAGAGTACAGTCCTCTTCTTGGGCTGAAATGGGAGCAGTGAGTTGATTGACATCTTCATGGTAGCCACTTGGATAATTTTATCCTTTTGTGAAGCATTATAAGTTGGATGTCTCGCAAGTTAAGATGCAGATTTTATGGCTTCTGTCTTAAGTGAGTTTGCAATCCTCCCACCTGGTGTAAATGGGGTTTGGTACTTCCTATATATTGATTGGTGGAGGAAAAGGAAGGTGAAATTAAGACTTAGATGATAATTTTAATTCCTTTACTTTTGCTGTATCAGTCAAGAAGCCCACCTAGGAAGCATACACTGTGCTACCTTTGTTCTTGCTATTTCTTTGTTTGATTAAATTTGTAGTGGTGGAAAAAAAAGAAATTTGTAAGGGGAAAAGTTCATTTTTCCAAGAATATTTAAGATAAGAACATAAGAAATTGCCATGCTGGGTCAGACCAAGGATCCATCAAGCCTAGCATCCTGTTTCCAACAGAGGCCAAATCAGGCCACAAAACCTGGCAATTACCGAAACACTAAGTAGATCCCAAGCTACTGATGCAATTAATAGCAGTGACTATTCCCTAAGTAAACTTGATTAATAGCCGTTAATGGACTTCTCCTCCAAGAACTTATCCAAACCTTTTTTGAACCCAACTACACTAACCACATCCTCTTGGCAACAAATTTCAGAGCTTTATTGTGCGTTGAGTGAAAAGAATTTTCTCCGATTAGTTTTAAATGTGCTACTTGCTAACTTCATGGAATGCCCTCTAGTCCTTCTATTATTCAAAAGTGTAAATAACCGAGTCACATCTACTCATTCAAGACCTCTCATGATCTTAAAGACCTCTATCATATCCCCCCTCAGCCGTCTCTTCTCCAAGCTGAACAGCCGTAACCTCTTCAGCCTTTCCTCATAGTGGAACTGTTCCATCCCCTTCATCATTTTGGTTGCCCTTCTCTGTTCCTTCTCCATCGCAACTATATCTTTTTTGAGATGCGGCGACCAGAATTGTATACAGTATTCAAGGTGCGGTCTCACCATGGAGCGATTATAGAGGTATTATGACATTTTCTGTTTTGTTAACCATTCCCTTCCTAATAATTCCTAACATTCTGTTTGCTTTTTTGACTGCTGCAGCACACTGAGCCGACTATTTTAAAGTATTATCCACTATGACGCCTAGATCTCTTTCTTGGGTGGTAGCTCCTAATATGGAATCTAACATTGTGTAACTACAGCAAGGGTTATTTTTCCTTATATGCAACACCTTGCTGTTGTGAGGCCCGATCGCGATTGCACGCGACCGGACCCCCCTACCTCCTCCATGCGGCCCTCCAAGGTCTTCTTCCCGGTGGTCCGCGGCGCACGGGCCGCGGCGCGACGACAGCTACCCTCCGAGGAGCAGCGTCAGAAAAACCGCGGCTGGCCCCGCCTCTTAAAGGGCCGGGACGCGGAATAGAGGCCGGCCCCGGAAGATGACGTCATCAGGGAGGGGAATTTAAACACCCTCAGTGAAGGTTTGGACGCCTTCACAGCAGGTCCCTGTGTTTGGTTGTTTCCTTGTGCTGCTTTATCTCCTGGTTGGACCCTGCTGTTTTGCCTGCCACCTGCCTTGACCCCGGATTGGACTTGGACCCTGCTGTTTTGCCTGCCGCCTGCCTCGACCCTTGCCTGATTTCTGGACTGTGTGTTTGCCTGTTCCTGACCTGAACCCGGATACGTTGTGGCCCAGCTGAGGTCACCGAGGGCTTGGCTGTTATCGGGATTTCCACCTTCCGGATGTGAAGTTCACCAAGTTCCCGCAGGTGGGTGTTCTCTCGCCCGGGTCAAGGGTCCACTACTATAACACTTGCACATGTCCACATTAAATTTCATCTGCCATTTGGATGCCCAATCTTCCAGTCTTGCAAGGTCCTCCTGTAATGTATCACAATCCGCTTGTGATTTAACTACTCTGAATAATTTTGTATCATCCGCAAATTTGATAACCTCACTTCTCGTATTCCTTTCCAGATCATATATATATATATAAAAGCACTGGTCCAAGTACAGATCCCTGAAGCAGTCCACTGTTTACCCTTTTCCACTGAGAAAATTGACCATTTAATCCTACTCTGTTTCCTGTCTTTTAACCAGTTTTGTAATCCACGAAGGACATCGCCTCCTATACCATGACTGTTTAGTTTTCTTAGAAGCCTCTCATGAGGGACTTTGTCAAATTCCTTCTGAAAATCCAAATACACTATATCTACCGGTTCACCTTTATCCACATGTTTATTAACCCTTTCAAAAAAATGAAGCAGATTTATTAGGCAAGACTTCCCTTGGGTAAATCCATGTTTACTGTGTTCAATTAAACCATGTCTTTCTATATGCTCTATGATTTTGATCTTGAGAATAGTTTCCACTATTTTTCCCCGGAACTGAAGTCAGGCTCACTGGTCTATAGTTAGCCGGATCGCCCTTGGTGCCTTTTTTAAATATTGGGGTTAATTGGCCACCCTCCAGTCTTCAGGTACAATGGACGATGTTAATGATAGGTTACAAATTTTAACTAATAGATCAGAAATTTCATTTTTGAGTTCCTTCAGTACCCTAGGATGCATACCATCCGATCCAGGTGATTTGCCACTCTTTAGTTTGTCAATCTGGCCTACTACATCTTATTTATTTATTTCGGATTTTATCTTCCAGGTTCACAGTGATTTCGTTCAGTTTTCTGACTCATCACCCCTGAAAACCATCTCAAGGACTGGTATCTCCCCAACATCCTCATTAGTAAACACGGAAGCAAAGCATTCATTTAGTCTTTCTGCAATGGCCTTATCTTCCCTAAGAGCTCCTTTAACCCCTCGGTCATCTAATGATCCAACAGACTCCCTCACAGGTTTCTTGCTTCTGATATATTTTAAAAAGTTTTTATTATGAGTTTTTGCCTCTAAGGCAAATTCTCTCTTCACCTGTCTTATCAATGTTTTATGGTAAACTTGGCAATGCTTATGTTTTATCCTATTTTTTCTTCAGATGGATCCTTCTTCCAATTTTTGAAGAATGTTTTTTTTGGGTAAAATAGCCTCCTTCAACTCACTTTTTAACCATGACGGTAATTGTTTTGCCTTCCTTCCACCTTTCTTAATGTGTGGAACACATATGGACTGTGCCTCTAGGATTGTATTTTTAAACAGTGTCCATGCCTGTTGAACAATTTAACCTTTCAGTTTTTTTCTATTTTCCTCATTTTATCAAAGTTTCCCTTTTGAAAATTTAGTGATAGAGCTGCAGATTTACTTATTGTCCCCCTTCCAGTTATTAGTTTAAATTTGATCATGTTATGATCAATGTTGCCAAGTAGCTCCACCACCATTACCTCTCTCACCAAATCCTGCGTTCCACTAGGAATTAAATCTAGCTCTCTCTTGTTGATTCCTGAACCAATTGCTCCATGAAGCAGTCATTTATTACATCCAGAAACTTTGTCTCTAGAAGTCCTGATGTTACATTTACCCAGTCAATATTGGGGTAATTGAAATCTACTATACAAAAACAGTTAATAAGTATTGTGCAACGAACCACACTTATCTCACAACACACGTTGCAAAAGATTTTTTAAACTTTTATGTGCAGAAATTTATCTCACTATGTGGACCATCATACCACCCTTGGTTGATTCAGGCAGTAAGCCACGCTTTCAACCACAATGGGTCACTTTTAATCATCGGTCCGATACAGTCTTTTGTATCGGACCGATGATTAAAAGTGACCCATTGTGGTTGAAAGCGTGGCTTACTGCCTGAATCAACCAAGGGTGGTATGATGGTCCACATAGTGAGATAAATTTCTGCACATAAAAGTTTAAAAAATCTTTTGCAACGTGTGTTGTGAGGTAATTGAAATCTCCCATTATTATTGCACTACCAAATTGGTTAGCTTCCTTGATTTCTCTTAGCATTTCATCATCTGTCTGACCATTTTGTCCAGGTGGACGGTAGTATACTCCTATCACTATACTTTACCCAACATACATGGGATTTCTGCCCATATAGATTCTACTGAGCATTTAGTCTCTTGTATGATCTTTATCCTGTTGGACTGTATACCCTCCCGGACATAAAGTGCCAAACCCCTATCAAGTTGATGCTCCCTGTCATTGCGATATAATTTGTACCCTGATATAGCACTGTCCCATTGGTTATCCTCCTTCCACCAAGTCTCTGTGATACCAATTATGTCAATCTCATCATTTGCTGCTATAGGCCGCCGGCGCGCGCAAGTCCCGGGGCTTCATAAAAGGGGCAGGGAGGGGGCATATCCGAGGGTCAGGGGGCGGTTTGGGGCGGGACCGTGTGGCGCCTGCCCGGGGGCGTGGTCGAGGCCTCCGGACCAGCCCCCGGGTCAGGTGATGGCACGCCAGCAGCCCACTGGCGCGCGCAGATTTACGCCTGCTTTCAGCAAGTGTAAATCTGCCAACAAAGGTGTGGGGGGGGTTTTAGATAGGGCCAGGGGGGTGGGTTGGGAGGGGGAAGGTGCGGGGGATGGAAAGAAAGTTCCCTCCGAGGCCGCTTCGATTTCGGCGCGCACCTTGCACAAATGTGCACCCCCTTGTGCGCCGACCCCGGATTTTATAAGATATGCGCGGCTACGCGCGTATCTTATAAAATCCAGCGTACTTTTGTTCGCGCTTGCGTAAATTTATAAAATCTACCCCTATAACGCTCCATCTTACTTCTTAGACTTCTGGCATTGGCATACAGACATTTCAAAGTGTATTTTTTGTTTGTATTAACAACCTGCTTTTCAGTTGTTGAGGATAATTCAGAAATCATTAGCTTCGGTGATTTTTTACATATAGGTACATGGACTATGTTTGCTTTTAATGGAACCTCTTGTTAGGATGCCCTAACTCTCCTGTTTCATTAGTATCCTTCAAGGATACATTTCTCCGAACCATGCACTGCTGAGTGACTGTCTGCTTTCCCCCTTGTTCTAGTTTAAAAGCTGCTCTATCTCCTTTTTGAAAGTTAGTGCCAGCAGCTTGGTTCCACTCTGGGTTAAGGTGGAGCCCATCCTTTCGAAAAAGTCTCCCCTTTCCCCAAAGGTTCCCCCAGTTCCTTACAAAGCTGAATCCCTGTTCCCTGCACCATTGTCTCAACCATGCATTGAAACTCTGGAGCTCTGCCTGCCTCTGGGGACCTGCACGTGGAACAGGAAACATTTCAGAGAATGCCACCCTGGAGGTTCTGGATTTCAGCCACCTACCTAAAATCCTAAATTTGGCTTCCAGAACCTCTCTCCCGCATTTTCCTACGTCATTGGTGCCCACATGAATCACATCAGCCGGCTGCTCCCCAGCACTGTCTATAATCCTATCTACGTGACGCGTGAGGTCTGCCTCCTTCCCACCAGGCAGGCAAGTTACCAGGCGGTCTTCACGTCCACCAGCCACCCTGCTATCTACATTTCTAATAATCGAATCACCAACTATGATGGCCGCCTAACCCTTCCCTCCTGGGCAGTAGCCCTGGGAGACTTGTCCTCAGTGCGAGAGGACAATACATCACCTGGAGAGCAGGTCCTTGCTACAGGATCACTTCCTGCTACATCAGGGTGATGATCTCCTACTGGGAGACCTTTCTGATCCAAGGCAGCACTGGGGCTGCCAGACTAGATTTGAGACTTGGCTACAATGTCCCTGAAGGTCTCATCAATGTACCTCTCTGTCTGCCTCCGCTCCTCCAAGTTGCTATTCTAGCCTCCAGAGATCGGATTCGTTCCCTGAGAGCCAGGAGCTCTTTGCACCGAGTGCACACACACAATCTCTCACCGGCAGGTAAAAATCATACATGTGACTCATGTTCCATAGTAAGAGTGCTTCGTATTAAGAAAATTTGAGAAATTTCAATTTGTGATTAGATATATATATATTTATTTAAATTCTATTTTGGTTGTTTGCAAAAATGTTAATGTAGCTTTCATAGAACAGATATAACCGGTATACTACTATTTGTGACAAACATGCGTGTGATGTCCTCAAATGATAAAAGGATTTCTGCCTCCAACTGCTGGATAAAGGGACTAAACCCATATGTTCTTGACTGGTATAGCAGAAGTAAAAAAAAATAATCAGGTAAATCTTAATTTCAGCTTCCTTTTCCTCCACCAATCAACATATAGGAAGTATCAAACCCCATTTACACCAGGTGGGAGGATTGTTTAACATTGACACCAACATTTTTTAACTAAGCAAATAAAATCTTCTCCCATACCTAAGGAATAAAGAAAAATTGTCATAGAGAAGCTGATGTATTGAATATTCTCTGAGGGACAAGCAAGATGTTAAGTCTTCAATGGTGGGTGATATCTAATGGAGCCCAACTGGTGAAGATTATTCAAAGCCTTTAGAAGCTTTTGGCACACTCCACTGAGAATATGCATGCCATTCTATGTCAAGGACATCACACAGGACCCATTTATGCCTGGTTTTTACATGGAGCCTAGTAGTTATGTTTGTGTTTTTTTGTTTTTTTTTTAGGAGAAATCAAAAGAATTTTGGTATGGTTCATCGTGGGGTCTCTGGTTCATGTGATTTCACTCCTCTTAAGTTTATAGGAAGGGTTTTCTACTTTAGCAAGTGCTCTTGGTATGGATTCAAAATGTTTATCATAGATCCCCATGATGGATGGTGTCTGTCTTTATTTATTTATTTATTTGTTTGTAGTTTTCTATATACCGCGGTACGTAATGCACATCACCTCGGTTTACAGCAAACAGTAATTCAGCCGAAGGCTTTACAATGAACATAAGTGGAAAAAGCAAAGTGCTAATTTAAACAAAAACTAGGAGTATACATATCAAATACATATGTGTAACAATATTAACAAAAGTCTGTCTTGAAGGGAGTTATTTGTAAGGAAAAGGAGGGTAGGGGGAAGGGAGTCAGATCCGCGCTGCTGGTCTGACTTTCTTATCCCCCCCTTCCCCCCATGTAAGGGAGAAGGGGAATCAGTGGGGAAAGGGAAAGGCAAGGTAGAATAGAGGAATCAGGAGTAGGTTGAGAAGCGAAGTATGTAATTGCATGATTCCCATCCTTCAAAGAAAGGCTTTTCTAAACAGCCATGTTTTTAGGTTCTGTTTAAATTTTCGGTGGCAGGGTTCTTGGAGTGTTCATATGCAGGAAGCTGACTCTCAGAAGATGTTACCATCTCAAGCTGGTAGAAAAAGCTCTTTGGGGAAAACAGGTCCAGCCCATCTGCTTTGGAGTATATACATGGTCATAGGCCCAGGAGCTGCACCAGACACTGACAATGCATCAACATTGAGGAGGCTTTAGTCTCGCAACATGAAGCAAAGAGAGAAACCAGGGAGATGGATCCTAGTCTAGTTATCCAACTATCCTATGAAAATGAAAGATTCTTCATCAGCACTTAACATGGAGTGAAGGCTGTGAAGCATCGGCATTTGGGGAGACAAATTCTGGCTCCGACTGTAAATGCCCTGAGTGTTCCTGCAGAAAGGCCAACTCATCCTTGCTTTGATCTAGGGAATTGTGTCAACCTCCAAGGGCCCTGATACCAGCCACCAATCTTCCTCAAGCATCACAGGAAAATGTGACCATTCATCTTGCTTTCCTTGTGATTTTGGCATCGACAGTTTTTTAAGAGGAGTTTTAAACAAGGATAAAAGCAACATTGGATCACTTCTCCATATGAGACAAGTCCCATGGATGCTATAATCACTGGACACTGAGGATTCTCGAGACAGCATATAGATCACCTTGTAGCTCAAGAACTCTCTGTCCTGTTGGTTTATTCAAACAGATTTGACCAGGGGAATTACCTTTCAAATTCCTCCCAACTCAAATTGGAGAAGTAGCAGGCTAAGAACCAAGGAAGCTCCTTATGACCTTAGCCAAGTCACTTCACTCTCCATTGCTTCAGGTACAAGCTTAGGTTGAGATTCATTAAGCCTTTTCTTCCATCTTGTGTCAATGAGAAAAACCTTTAATGAATCAGGTACTTAGATTGTAAGCGTTCCGTGGATAGGGAAATACCTAATGTACCTGAATGTAATTAAGCTACCAATTTAACCAAACTATTTGACCAAACCACCACCCAAAAAAAAAAGTCTAATCCCCCCCCCCCCTTTTCACAGGATTAAAAAAAGTTTGGTCTACGAAGATCCTCTGTCAATTTTAAAAGTTTAATTTAGGCTGAGTCATTACTCCCAAACAGGAATACCCCTTTAGAACACTCCTTTGGAAACGACCTGTCTCTGATGGCAGAAGGCCCAGTGCTGACAGCAGAGCCAGAAATGTTGAGCTTGTCTAGACATGCTGGTCTCTGACCAGTGTTTCTACAGCAGGGAAGGTCTCCAAGAAGGGTAGCAGGATGTCAGAACTGCCCTACTCCTCCTGCTTTGGCTTGTTCTCCTTCAATCCTTCAGAGATTCGGGGTACACTCAGGATGTAAATGAGGAGATGGGCATGACAGAAACCTGTCTATATTTTTTCTATTTGATTTTTTATAATATTAGAGAGAGAATAAAAGTGAAACCTAGAATCAATTGGAGCCTAGCACCACAAGCAAAAGTAGTGGAAAACAGGATAACATACAGAGTGTATAGTGAAAACACGAATTATAAAAGGCCAACTGGTCTATGGCATGTCAACACACATTAAAAAAAAAATGCACTAGATAGAGAAACTGATGAGTTTGACTAGCAGGGGTATAACTTTTCAGAACCATATCTCAAATGTTGTTTTGCTCAGTTTCGTATGCTCCATAATTTTACCCCTTACCTTGGGGCCGATGCAATAAGATGTGCTCAGCGGAGCGCACTGTTAACCCGCAGTTGGATGTGGGTTGTAGAAGCTCTAACTAATCCCCTTATGCAAAAAGGGGATTAGTGCCTCTACAACGCATGTCCAACGTGGAGTGAAACGTATAGCGCTCATCACATGCAAATGCATGTGGATGAGCCTATTAGCTATTCACTCCCGATGCAAGAAAAAAATGTGCGTCCAGGATGCACATTTTTGCGATCAGAAGTTAATGCCTGCCCGGAGTAGGTGTTAATTGCTGAGCGTTCCTTAAACTAGTACAGAAAAGCAGAAACTGTGATATTAAGTAGGAGGAAAAACCAAACTAATTTAACTTAAAAAAAAAAAACCAAAAAAAAAAACCGCTGGCAGTTGGGTGCAGGAAACGGACACTTAACTGACAAGCGTTTGTTTCCTGAACCCCCTGGCTGTGCAGTGTTTTCTGCGCATGGTTATTGCATCGGCCCTCTTGTGAAAAATCTGATGGCAGTAATCCATATTTTAATTACAACTCACCTAAACAATTGTAATTTGCTATATGGAAGTTTCATCCAATCTCAACTTCACAGATTTTAGTTTGCACAAATATGATGGGATGTTCCTTTTAAATATTAGATTACATGATCATATCATATTATACCAGTCTTGAACGCTTTATTTTGGTTTCCTGTTACTTTAAGAATTCAGTTTAAGATTTTATCATTAGGTTAAAGTCTTTGCAAAATTGATGCTGTCACTTGATCCACTACGTCCCTAAGTGTACCTCTGCTCTTCACAGGAGATCTTGTTGGAGGTTCTGCTCCTCACAGGAGATCTCTTTTGGAGGTCCCCTCAGTCAAGGAGGTTAGACTTATGGAAACCATAAAGGAAGCACAGACCTACTTAGCCCTCATGCTTGGAATTCTTTGACATCTGAAGTCCATAATATCGGGGACTACTTGGGTGTTTCTGAAAAATCTGTAAAACCTGCTTGTTTAAGATTGTAGTAAAATCATTTAAAAGCTGCCTTTTTATCTGTGCTTTCTCTATTAATAGTAGTATTGCTATTTGTTATTAGGGGTATATTACTGTATCTGTATTATGATTTGGTTTGCTATTTATTCTTTTGATTGTATTTTATGAGGCATGTCTTAACTGCTTAGAGCCCTTGGCTGAAGAGAAGTTGTATAAATATAAATGGTGAGTTACAAACAAATGCATCTTTTCAATTCTGTGTTGACTTTATTAACAAAGGAAGACAAGTTAACACAAGTTAATATAACTGAATCTGGATAGAATAGTCATTTAATATAATCTAAGCAGAGAAATGAGATTTACCTTTTTCAGACAGGAGGGAGGGGAATTCCAAGTTGGCACTTTCCTTTTTTGGCCAGCAGGCATATAGAAAGGAGGGGAGGAGCTAGGAGTACTTATTTTTATTACGATGCAGAGGGACATGAAAAGATGATGAATTAGTACAAGTTTAGAACATGTGATCAAGCTATGCCAGTTATTAAGGTTTAAATTCTGGCAGTATAGAGGGAGAGAGGATCCTGCTGCTGGGGACCTTTTACTTTTACTAAGTTGGAAGAGAGGCTCTTTATTTTCTGAAATTGGGTAGGAGTGAGGCTTTGCCTGGGTGGGTTAGAGGGAAGAAGGGGGCATTAGGCTCCAGACATTTTTCATTACTACATTTTTTTTTTAAATATCAAGAGGGGGGAGGAAAGGGGTTGGCAATCATGGGGTGCACTTTTTAATATCAAGATTGGGTGAGGAAGGAGGAATTCCTGGATTATTGTTGGGTTTTTTTGTGCCTGGTTTTTGTATTAATTGGCAAAGTTTACCAGGTGATGCAAGCCATATTAAATCATGTCAAATCTGGGCAAGCTAGATTTAGATCTTTGATGCAATCAGTGCATTGAGTGCTGGTGCTATCGACACATAAGTCCTCAGCGCTGTCAAAGCACAAGAACTCAAAGTATCGCGTGCTAGTGACGTCGATGCCTAAGGTCTCTGTGCCACTGAAGCACAAGATCTCAAATATATCGAGCCTGAATGTCCTTGATGCCTGGAGCATCAAAACAGATTGCTTACATCATCGATGCATCAGGCCAGGGTGCTTCTGATGCAGTCATTTGCTAATGCATCAGTTACTACCATGCATATGGGAACCTTCTTGGAGCAGAAGGGGATATTATTTACTTACCTCTTCCAATCTCATGAACACTTTCACCATCAAAGTTACGGGAACAAGGCTTCTACCTAGATATAAACAAAGAATAGATGCCCAAGGGTCTTTTCCAAATCTTTAATTGGTGGAGACGTATGTTAAAAAAGCCCGACTCGTCCCGAGTTTCGCCACATTCCAGTGGCTGCCTCAGGGGTTATAAATGAACATAAATATGAATACAATAAATCAAAAATACATTAAAAATCATAAAATTAATCAAAACACAAAACATTTTAGACACCAAATAAATAACTAAAAATGGTAAAAGTAATGTTAAGAACCTCACTGTTGTGAGTCTCGGCCGCGCTTACCCGCGGCCAACCTCTACCTCCTCCATGTTGCCGGCACAGGGTCCTCTTCATGGTGGGCAGCAGCGCACGGGCTGCGGCGCGATGGCCGGTCTGGATGTCGGGGAGCAGCGTCGGGAGAGACGCGGTGAGTCCTGCCTCTTAAAGGGGCCGCGGCGCCAAAACCAGGCCGGCCCCGGAAGATGACATCATCAGCCAGGGAAATTTAAACTCCCTCTGAGGAAGGGAAGACGCCTTTGCAACAGGTTCCAGTGCTTGTCTGCTGTTCTTCTGGCTATCCTGTTTCCTGGCTTGACATTGGATTTGGATTTGCTGCTCGCCGCCTGCCTTGGACCTTTGCCCGGATTTGGATTTCATTGCTTGCTGCCTGCCCCGATCTGAGGTTTGGATACTGTCTGACTGGCCTGACTCGGATTGGAACCCGGACTATGTTTGTTTGCTGCCTGCCTTGACCCTTGCCTGGAACTCGGACTGTGTTTGGTTGCCACCTGCCTTGACCCTTGCCTGCAACCCGGACTGTGTTGCTCGCCGCCTTCCAGCGGACTCCGTGCCGGATTGTGCTGCAGAGTTTTCCACCTTCTGGAGACGAGTACACCTGAGTGCTACAGGTGGGTGCTATCTCTCGTCCCGGTCCAAGGATCCACTACTATAACACTCACATAAAAATAAATTAATAAATAGAACATATATAAAATGTGAAAATAAATATACATTTTATATATGTTCTATTTATTAATTTATTTTTATGTGAGGTTGTTAATTTAACAAATAACATACATCTCCACCAATTAAAGATTTGGAAAAGACCCTTGGACATCTATTCTTTGTTTGTTTTCTCACGGCGTTGTTTGATTGCCTACCTTGCTGTTTTCTGGGCCCTTCCACCTAGATATGCCATATCCCAACTGTTCTCTGGTGCCCTGTTATATCTAATTGGTCCCCAGTACAAATTTTGCAGAGCTCAGAATATGAACAAGGAGATTTCATACTGTTATCTGAAGATGTTCCACCTCCCCACACCTGGCCAGAGGGCATGTCAGCCAATGGATTAAGTGGGGCATCTGGTGAAGTACAGAATGATATACACACTCCTCCTGTATTACATTTCATGCATCTGATGAAGTGGATTCTGCTCATCGAAAGCTCATGCCTCAATAAATTAGTTAGACTAAAAGGTGCCACCTTACTCTCATTTTTGCTGCACCAGACTAACATGGCTACCCTTTTGAAGAGTTTTACTTCTCTAGCAGCTAAGGATAAGGTTTTCAACCTCTCCTTTCAGGATATCAGGGATCCTTCCACAATGAGGAGTTCAGTATCCCCAGGTTAAATGGGTACTCTGATATCCCCCACGAGGTGGTTCTAGTCCCTGAGACTCGCTGCTGAGTCCAGCCAGTTAGAGGATGTGCACCAGGAGTTATATCCCTCTGAGGCAAACAAGGACCCCTAGTTACCCTCTTCGCCATTGGGGTTCTGAATTGAGGTTCCCTGACCCCTACCTGAACCTCTGGAACACTCGAGCACCTTTTACTCCACATTTCTGGACACATTGAGCACTGTGCTCAGAGTAATGTTCATAAGGGCGCAAGGATCCTCGTGCAGATGTCTTTGGCTTTCTCCAGATTTTGAAGACACCAACAGAGCCTGCAGCCATTCCAATCCATGAATTCTTCGAGAGTTGCAAACAAAAATGTGGGGGAATCTGATTTCCTGCATCATAGTAGCAAGGAAATTAGACCTCAAGTATAGAATACAAAAATGCCCAAGCTTTGAATAGTACAACTGCTCAAAAATCAGTTGTAATGGAATCAGCTCTTAAGAGCAAAGAAAACTATAATTTTTCTAAGTCTTTACCAGGGAAGGGTTCCAGATTACTGGACAGTTTTTTGGAAAAAAATATTTTAGTGCTTCATAATTAATGCACATATTTCTTCTCACCAATTCTACATGGTTCAATACTTGCATGATTTCATGCAAAAATTAAAGACCTTCCTCCTGCTTGGTGACAGCGGTTCTGCATGCCCACAGCTGAACAATTATACACCATCTTACTCATTCCATAAGAACATAAGAAATTGCCATGCTGGGTCAGACCAAGGGTCCATCAAGCCCAGCATCCTGTTTCCAACAGAAGCCAAACTAGGCAATTACCTGGCAGATTACCAGGCATATTACCAGGCAGAACCTGGCAATTACCCAAACACCAAGAAGATCCCATGCTACTGATGCAATTAATAGCAGTGGCTATTCCTTAAGTAAATTGATTGATTAATAGCAGTTAATGGACTTCTCCAAGAACTTATCCAAACCTTTTTTGAACCCAGCTACACTAACTGCACTAACCACATCCTCTGGCAACAAATTCCAGAGCTTTATTGTGCGTTGAGTGAAAAAGAATTTTCTCTCGATTAGTCTTAAATGTGCTACTTGCTAACTTCATGGAATGCCCCCAGTCCTTCTGTTATCCGAAAGTGTAAATAACCGATTCACATCTACTCATTCAAGACCTCTGATGATCTTAAAGACCTCTATCATATCCCCCCTCAGCCGTCTCTTCTCTAGGCTGACCAGCCCTAACTCTTCAGCCTTTCCTCATAGGGGAGACGTTCCATCCCTTTTATCATTTTGGTTGCCCTTCTCTGTACCTTCTCCATCGCAACTATATCTTTTTTGAGATGTGGCGACCAGAATTGTACACAGTATTCAAGGTGCGGTCTTACCATGGAGTGATATGGAGGCATTATGACATTTTTCATTTTATTAACCATTCCTTTCCTAATAATTCCTAACATTCTGTTTGCTTTTTTGGCTGCTGCAGCACACTGAGCTAACTATTTTAAAGGACATTTTTTTCAACCCTAATACCATAATCAAGGAAATGTTACTTCAATCTCCAATTTTTTGCCCTCATGACGTGAATGTTGATGGCAAAGCAATATGCTTCTATGATTTCTCAGATTCAGTGTTTCAAGAATGTCTCACTTTTAAAAAGGAATTCACTGGAACAGGTTATGATTACAAATGGAGAAAATTTGCTATCTGATGTGAGGGAAGGGACTCTAGATCTCCTTTCATGTCCCAGACAAAAACAGCTTGAATACCACCTTATGAATCTCAGAGCATGGGCTCAAAACCAACATTGGTAAGGTACATTTCTCTGCAGTTGGCACTTACCACTATGTTGATAGAAGGCCTGTTTCTATATAACTATAGAAAAATCACCAGCTATTTCATTTAAATCCCTTTATATTTCAAAAGCTCAAATTTTGAACTTAGGAATAGTTTTATAAGTAGAAAATTTTTTTTCCCTTTAGAGAAAATCACTCATTTTAATCATAGTGTCATATTTTTTTATATATTTAAAATATTTATATTCTGCCTATAAGGTAGAACTCATTTTGGACAAAGTACATATCTTAACATAATACAATACATAAATCAGACAAAACCATGCAATTAGACAAGTCATAGCTAAACATATGGCATGTATAATATGCAGAAACCAAGAAAAGAATGAAAAAATTCCAAACATTCACAGAATAAATGAGATGATAAAACTCAAGTTTGAGGTAGTATCAGATGCTATCATTGAAAGCTTTACTAAACATAAGTTAACTTCTTTTGAAAACGTTTAAACTCCTTCATAGTATGAAGCTCTTCAGGTAAATTATTCTGTAAAATTGGACCTATGATTGAAAAAGCATGGCTTCTCATCTCTTGGAGATGAGCAATCTTCAAATTGGGCACCTCAAAGAAAGAAATAGTGGCAGAACACAATGAATGAGTAGGAGTATACAGTATATTGCAAATAATGATAAATATATTGGGGCTGGTTCATGCAATTATTTATCGAGCAATACCAAAACTTTGAATTTAAATCTTTGTACTACGGGAAGCCATGTTGTAGAATAGGTGATATATGAACACCTATTGAAGTACCACAAACCAGCTGAGCAGCGGAGTTTTATAGCACTTGCAGTGCTCATAAATGTACTTAAGAAGACCTATATAGCATTGCAATAATTAAGTGCGGTCAACATAAAAGTTTGAACTATTGTTTGAAAATTGGTTTGATCCAATTTATGCTTTAGATGATGCAAAATTTTAGCTTACAATAATCAATCTATAATATTAATCTGATTTGAGTGGTAAAACACAAACATGCTTCAAAAAGAAAACCCAGGTTTCAAACCCAAGCAACAAAACCAATAATATTGCTATTAATAGATAAAGCTGGAAAATTAGTAGGCTGTGCTGTCCTAGAAATCCAAAGGGCTTCTATTTTTGCAAAATTAAATACTAGTGGTTTCCCCGTCCAATCATTGATGGCCCATAAACAGCCATGAACTAAGTTGTAAACATGATTTATATTATCAGAAACTGGGAAAAACAACTATGTTATTTGTGTAAAAAAATATTTAAGATTCTAACAATTTATATAATGGTTGCAAATAAAGATGAAAAAGCATGGAGGATAAGACAAACCTTTGGGAATTCCTGATTTCAGCATAAACCAGTCAGAGCACAAATCTCCTACATTGACTTGTGAAGCATGAGAAGATAAATGAGTAAAACATCGCAACACAGTACCTCCAATTTCCAGTTCGTGCATACTATTAAGTAAAGTAGTATGATTAATGGTGTTGAGGGTCACTGAAATAAATGGCTGACTGCCCCTCCTCTAGCCAAGGACTTTAAGTAGTCATTAACCAGAACCTGTAGTGCTTCAGTGCTGTATCCAGATGTGAACCCAGATTGATAATATCAATTATAATTCAGGACATTATGATTCTATATTATTGCATTTTCTGAATTCACCCAAAACTGGTATTACCAAGCCAATATACTTAATAAAATCACTTAGACCACATCCCTTTTACTGGAATTCCCAAAATCTCTGCACTCGACATGGTCCCATGTTTCATATGTTGGCCTCAGGAAAGCATCTCGTTCAGAATTAGTCCACAGCTCCACTCTTTCAAGACTGTTCCATGCTCCTCTTCTGTCTCACTATTTCTATATAACCTTTGTAATTTTTATATGAGGTTGTTTCATTTGAAGCCTCCCATCAAATGACGTACAGTGCCATGGTACCTCAGTGTGGTTTTAACCTAGCTGATAAAACCTCCTTTGAGCCTCTAATGTCTTCTGGGTTAATGTACTTAACCTGAAAGTTTGTTTTTTTTGGCTGTAGTTGCTTTAGGCCACAGAATTGGAGAGCTCCAGGCCTAGTAGCTTATCCAGTTTACACAAATTTTTCATTACAATGGGGAGGGGTTGGCGCGGATATTGCACATTAATCATAAGTTCTTGCGTAAAGATGAGACATTCTTCAACCTTAATGAGTGCATTATATTTCCAATAATTTTACAAAGGCCATGTTATGATAAAGGCAAGGAAGCCCTGCATACTGGACTACAAACAAATTGTTGCGTTCTGTTGAACAGACTAAAGATTTCAGAAAGTCTACCCATTTTTTTTTTTTTGTTCCCTAACATCTCTGGATTGCTGTTTCAAAAGAACCTTATTTAATTGGATTGAAGAATGTATATTTTTCACTTATGCCCATGCAAGCTTGATCTGAGATTAGGAAGTCATGGCCATGGCTGCATTGGTGGACAATCTAAGATCAATCTCTGTAGAAGAGATTTGTAGGTCTGTGATGCAGAGTTCATTCCACATATTCATGTCCCATTGCTGTCTAGATACTGACTTCCAATGGTACAGATTTGAATAGTTCATTCTTCAGGGTCTTTTAGAGGGTTAGAGCACAACTCTAGTTGCCTAGGATGAGCAGTAATGACATCAGCCATCTGTGTGACTGATTCTCTTGTCATCAGATAATTGCACTTTCCTACTCTCATCATTTTGCATTAATTTCTGAATGTAGATTTGATAACGTATATCCATGGATCTTTGTGGTCTTGCTGGTCTTGGGCACTGACTGGTACTGTATGTTCTATTTTGATAAAATCATATAGAGGGGAGAATTTACTATTGATTCTCAAACCAAACTACTCACTTCAGCTGTTAGTAGGGCTTCTTGGTTCCAAAGCTTCCTCTAGTTATCCCTTGAAGAGGCTCCAGTTAGCCTCCTCATTGCATACTTTTGAATCTGAGTAAATACCCATTCTGCTGGTTTAAAACTTGTGCTTTCAGTCTTGTATGTTTAGTTTTTAATAATTGTTTTAAAGGAATTGTAATAATTTTGTGATATGAGGCATTGTTTTAGTAGTAGTGGGAATAGAAGATGTGAGAATTGGTGTTTCAAGCAAAAACAAGAAAATACCAAAAGATTTGGAAAAGTCAATTCAGAAAAATAGTATTCCTGAAATACCCAGATCAGTCCAGAAAAGTGGGTTGTGTATCCCTACCAGCAGGTGGAGTCAGAGAACAATTAGAACTTTGGGCACTGCTACATAAAGACAGTGCCACTTGCAGTCACTCAGTATTTCTCTGACTCCAGCGGGTGATACATATGCACACCTGCAGTCTTTAGTTATATTTTTTATTTAGTTAGTTTGAATTTAATTTTTGGTTTATGGTTGCTTCCTGAGGTGTTAGGCGCCTTCGTAGGCCATCCCTCAGTAGAAGCCAGTCATCCGGGGAATTGGATATTCCTGTCAGGGTTTCGCCTGCCACAGTTCAGTGTCTGACGACCAGGGGCTCCTGGCTACTCACCACCGTCTCTGCTACAGCTGCTCCCTTGTCTCCTGCAACAGCTTTTCTGTGTCTTGGTAAAGTTTAATAAAAAAAAAAAAAGCTGTTTTCACTGCGGATGACTGACAGTCTTCAGTACTGAGGTAAGGAGAGGTGCAGGAGGGATCGGGTCTTTTAAGGCCGGCTGGGGAAGCTGTCAGCAGTGTTCCCCTCAGCTCCCGGGGCTCCGGGTTGTTTTCTGAGGGCAAGGGTGAGTTTTTTTCCATGTACCTGTGTTTACTTGTCGCTTTCCTGCTGGGGGGCCTTGTGATTTCGCTATAGATAGGCTCCTTTCCCGCAGCACAGCTGCGTGCGTTTTTTCTCCTCAGCCAGTAGTCTCTTAGCCTGCAGCACGAAAAGTTTGTTTTTTCTGGTCCTGCCTGACTGAAATTTTCTCCGCGTCGCTGCTCTGAGCGTTTTTTTTTTTTTATTCGCACTCTTTTCTATTTCACTTCACACTATCTGCTTGCTGCTGCGGATGGGACCGAAAAAGAATCGCAGGCCTGCTGCATGTGGGGTCACGCGGCCAGGCATTAGATGCCGCCTCCTTATGCGCAGCGTGCTCCCCGGGGTTAGAAGGCTCTTCAGGGCTTCCTGCCTCCTCCCCCGGGGAGGGAATGTCTCTCTTGCCTTCGGCTTCGCGGGAAGAGGATTCTCTGCCTGTTCTAGCCCCGGTGAGGGAAAACCTCACCAGGGGAACTGATATCACCCCAGCCGGCTTCCAGTGGGGGAAGGGGACCCAGGGGGGTTTTCCCCAGAATTTGTCCTCCTTATGCACCAGGCTTTCCTGGTAAGGAAACGCTTGGCGGTAAAGCGGCCCGGTCTCTTGGGGGCAGGTTTAGACCCGCCTGAGAAAAGAGGTCGGGGTACTGAACCTCGTCAGCACCTCTCTGATCAGGCTCACCCCACAGGGGATTCTCCCCAGGGTACGCGAGATCCAATCCTGGGGTCTTGGGCGACACCGAGTAGTAGGGGTGGCAGACCCAGATCCATGGCTGGATCCGGCTTATGTGGATACTGATGATCTGGATGAGCCCGATGACCCTCCTGCGGAGGGGGATGACCCCAGCATGGTGTGTTTGTTCAAGCGGGATGAGTTAAGACCCCTTATTCCCCAGGTCCTTGAAGTTCTGGGACTTAAAGTTTCTCAAGAAGAGTCCGACAACGAGGGCGTCAATCCAGTCCTTGACGGCATTAGGGGTCCCAAAACATCTTCCTCTGCCTAAGAAGGTTCACAAACTAGTGACCAGGGAGTGGAAGACTCCGGATTCCGGCTTGAAGGTGGGTAGAGCTATGGCGAAACTGTAACAGTTATCATCTGATGTTTTGGATTTACTGAAGATTCCAAAGGTGGACGCCGCGGTCTCGGCAGCCATGAAAAAGACCACAATCCCAGTTGCTGGGGCGGCTGCCCTTAAGGATATGCAGGACTGCAAGCTGGAGAACCAGTTGAAGCGAGCATTCGAGGTTGCCTTCGGGCGGCGGTTTGCGCTAGCCTCATGCAGAGGGGCCTGTCTGTGTTGGGTCCAGGAGTTGGCTGCTGGGGCCGGTACGGGCGACAGTGGGGCTCTGCAGTCCGCCCGCCTAGAAGAAGGCATCACTTGTTGCAGATGCTTTGTATGATCTGGTGAGGACCTCGGCAAGAGGTGTGGTGTCCTTGGTGTCAGCGCAGTGTCTCCTCTGGCTGCGAAATTGGGCGGCGGATTTGTCCTCCAAGTTCCAGCTTTATAATCTACCCTTCAAGGGCAAGCTCCTGTTTGGGGAGGATCTGGATCAGCTAGTAAAGCTGCTTGCCGAATCCAAGGGCTATCGGTTGCCGGAAGATAAAAGATCTTCTATGATCCTCGAGCTAGGTTTCTGGACTCTTGCCGCTTCAGAGTGGGTAGATACTCCGCACCTCCTGCTTCTAAACCTGCTTTGGGGTGCCAGCAGTTCTTTCGAGGGGGTTGCCGGCCCGGAAGAGATTCGGGACATCTTGGTGCAGGAATTAATAAAAACCCCCAATGAAGCCACGAGCACCCATTCCGTCATCAAAGCTGTCTGAGGCAGATTATCCAACTTTTTTACACAGAATGGGCAAGAATTACATAAGACCGCTGGGTCTTAGAAGTGATCAAAGCCTGGTATGCACTGGAGTTTTCGCGCCAGGTCCGGGAGGTTTTTGTGGAGTCCTGAGTAGTGTCAAGCGAAAGGCAGTCCGGGTGACTCTGCAATGACTTCTCGAGCTCAAAGCTATTGTCCCAGTTCCGGAGGCTCAATAGGGACGAGGTCGGTACTCCATGTACTTTGTGGTCCCCAAGAAGAAGGGCACATTTCGGCCCATCCTCGATCTGCAGAAGGTGAACCATTGCCTTCGGGTTCCTCGCTTTCATATGGAAACCCTGAGGACAGTGATGGCCGCGGTTCGAAAAGGGGAGTTTCTTGCTTCTCTGGACCTCACGGAGGCATATTTACACATTCCGATCCGGCTAAATCACCAGAGATTTCTGCGGTTCAAGGTTTTGGGACAACACTTCCAATTTCGAGCCCTCCCATTTGGTCTCGCAACAGCTCCTCGCACGTTCACCAAGGTGAATGGTGGTGGTGGCGGCGGCCTTCCTTCATCAGGAGGGAATCTTGGTCCACCCATACCTGGACGAGTGGTTGATTCACGCGAAGTCTCGGGAGGACTGCGAGAGATCAGTGCACATGGTGGTGATCACATTGCGATCCCTAGGTTGGGTAATCAGTGTGCAGAAGAGTCACTTGGAACACACTCAGAAGTTGACTTATCTCTGAGCACAATTTGATACCTTGCTGGGCAAAGTGTTTCTAGCGGCGGACCGAATAGGGATGTTGCAGGAACAAATACATTCCCTTCTTCGAAGGAACAATCCCACAGTGTGGCATCATCTTCAGGTCCTGGGCTCCATGGCTTCAATCTTGGACTTGGTTCCTTGGGCGTTCGCTCCCTTAAGGCCTTTACAGCGTGCGCTTTTGTCTCGCTGGAGCCCGGTATCTGAGCAATTCCATCTACCAATGCCTCTACTTCCGGAATCCAGAGCCAGTCTGTCATGGCGGCTGTCACTGGGCAATCTGGAACAGAGGGTGGATTTGGACCCACTGAATTGGCTGATAATCTCCACCAATGCCAGCCTTTCAGGTTGGGGGGCGGTGTGTGCAGACAGGTCCACCCAAGGGCTCTGATCAGCGATGGAAAGATCCTGGTCCATAAACCGGCTCGAGACCAGGGCTGTACGTCTGGCCCTGCGGGCGTTTCTTCCCTGGATCCAGGGCAGAATGGTGCGAGTCTTCTCGGACAATGCGACAACGGTGGCATACATCAACCGGAAAGGCGGGACTCAAAGTCCCGCTGTAGTAGCACTGGAGGCACGTTTTCTGCTCACCGGGGCAGAGCGCCATCTCGAGGGCATTGCCGCATCCCATGTCGTGGGAGTAGAGAATGTGCCAGCTGATTATCTCAGCCGTGAGCATCTAGACCCAGGGGAATGGGAAATATCTCTTGAGGCATGGAATCTCATTTGCGCCAGATGGGGAACTCCTCAGCTGGATCGGATGGCAACGGAGGTGAACGCAAAAACAGTTTTTTTTCATCCGTCGCCGAGAACAGGGCTCAGTGGGCATAGACGCTATCGTGTGCCCTTGGCCCACGGGGATTCTGCTGTATGCCTTCCTGCCCTGGCCCCTCATAGATCGGCTTCTCCGTCGCGTAGAGCATCACCCGGGAAGGGTGATTCTGGTGGCGCCGGAGTGGCCATGTCGTCCATGGTTCGCGGATCTGGTACCCTTGGCTCTAGAGGGTCTACTTCAGCTGGCTCATCTAACGCATCTGCTCCATCAGGGGCTCATATTTTCGGATCGGGAAGATTGCTTCTCTCTCATGGCTTGGCTTTTGAAAGGCACATTTACGCATGAGGGGTTATTCAGAACAAGTCATTTCCACCGTCCTACAGGCGAGACGTCAGCCACTTCTATGGCCTATGTGAGCGTTTGGAAGCGTTTGGAAGCGTTTTGAGACGTGGTGTCATCAGTGTTCCTGCGACCCTTTAGCAGTGCATGTTCCTCGGGTGCTTGACTTTCTGCAACAGGGCCTCGCTAAGGGCTTGGCGTTCAATTCCCTTCGTGTACAAGTTGCAGCTCTAGGTGCCTTGCGGGGAAACTTTGACAGCTGTTCGCTGGCAGTGCATCTGGGTATTGCTTGGTTTCTTAAGGGGATCAAACATTTGCGCCCTCCCACCCGTTCGGTGTGTCCGGATTGGAGTTTGAATTTAGTCATGCAGTTTTATGTGGCACTCTTTTCGAGCCTCTTCGTGGAGTTTCCCTGAAAGATACGACTTTTGAAAACGGTGTTTTTGCTAGGCCTGTCTGATCTCAGAGTTGCAGGCACTGTCTTGTTGGGATCCTTTTTTTCAGATTTACGACGATCTGGTATCGTTACATACGGTTCCGTCCTTTGTCCCTAAGGTGGTTTCAGCCTTTCACGTCAATCAAACTGTGGAGCTTCCGGGGTTCCCTAACTGGTCCCGGGAGTCTTCTCAGAACAGAGACCTTCATCTTTTGGATGTACGGCGCGCCTTATTGCGTTATCTGGAGGTTACCAATGACTTCAGATGTTCTGATCATTTGTTCATTCTCTTTGGTGGCCCAAAGAAGGGGGACAAAGCATCAAAGGCGACCATATCTCGGTGGATTAAGGAAGTCATTTGCACGGCATACGTAGCCCATGGGCGTCAGGTGCCTTTGGGTCTCAGAGCTCATTCCACTAGGGCTCAGGCTACCTCCTGGGCAGAGTGTCAGTTACTGTTGCCTCAGGAGATCTGTAGGGCGGCGGTGTGGTCGTCTGTTCACACTTTTACGAAACATTACCGATTGGAATTAAGGCTTCTGATGAACGGTCCTTCGGGGAGAGTGTGTGCCGTGCGGGCCGCCCAGTGTAGGGTGCCTTGGGTACAGCCCACTTTTCTGGACTGATCTGGGTATGTTCAGGAAATGAAAATTGGTTCTTACCTGCTAATTTTCGTTCCTGTAATACCACAGATCAGTCCAGAGGCCCACCCCTTTCTTCAGATACCGAAAGACTGTCTTGGTCAGAACCTGCTTAAGTTTTTTTTTTTTTTTTTTTTTGTCAAATCATTTTATTAAAGAACGCATTTCTACAGCGACAGCAACCATGATAGAGGCACTTCGTGCCAACCAGATACAAGAACACAAGAAAAACATAGCTCAACAGAACTGTTGCACAAGTAACAATGCAAGTGCTGCAGCTGCGCACATGCCCCTTCTTTTCTTAATGTACATAACCCCCCCCACTCAATTCACAGATCACCCACCACAAACACACTCACACTTCCACCCATACATCCTCCCTCTAACTCCCTTCCCCCCCCCAGGGGATGGTGATTTAGCACAAACAACAGCAGAATCAGCAGGCACATTAACAATAAAGCGGAGAGAGAAAATATGGCACAGCCCCAGCAAACCCGAGACCCTGCAGGCACTGGGGTTATCACGGTTATGTCCACGTAGTTTGGTATCCAGTGTTTAAGAGCTGGGTTTGTATATCCAGTGGGAGTAAAGCAAAACAGGCAGTCCAATGAGCCTTAGAAGTAGCATCCAAAGTGCGACCCGTTGAAAGATAATCCAGGCGTACCAGCTGCAGAGTTGACGCAAGTTTAGAGTACCAAGCTCTCAACGGAGGTTGTGTCGCGGGATCAATCCATAGAGCCAATATCGTCTGGCAGGCTAACAGGATAGCGGTGCGGCCAAAACGTCCAGCAGCAGCAGTGTGCGGGGTAACATTGCCTCGCAACCCAGACAGCAACAGCCTCCCCGATCGCAGAACATGGGAGGTAGTGCAGCAAGCCACATGCGACAGGACGCCATCCCAGAATGTTCGAAGAGTCGTGCACTGAAACAGCCGGTGCGCCAAAGTGCCCGGCGCAGCACCACATTTGACGCATTGGGGTGAGGATAAACGGCCCATACGGTGACGTCGCACGTCATCACAGATAACATGATGTAGGATCCGGAATTGTAGTTCCCGCAGGGTAAGGTCGGGCACAGTGGCGGTCATAGATTTAAAACACGTAAGTATGTCCACAGAAGTAATAGACCGCCCCCATGCTTCCGTCCAGTACTCCGCTAGGGCACTCAAATGGCGAGGTTGTCTGTTCCTTTGTCCCAACACGCTCCATCCTCTTATGGAGTTGTGTAGAAGAGCAGTGTCAAAGAAGCGTTGGGCAAAGCCAGACTCCTTACGAAAATCATCCGCTGACCACTTGAACGACTGGAGATAATGGCGAGTTTGGAGATATGCAAAGAAGTGTTTAGATGGTAACGCATAATCCCGAGCCAAAGTTGCAAAGTCTTGCACCACTGGGATATCCGGGAGATAAAAATGAAAAATAAACGGCAGTCCCCTTTGAAGCCAGCCTTGAAAAATCGCCCAGCAATCCAATCCAGGTGGAAATTTCTTATTGCCCAAAAACCGCATTAACAAGGAGGCAATTCCCTGGAAACCCTCCTGCTGACGAAACCAACGCCAGGCTTGCCTACAAGGATGTAGCAGTTCCTTGGGGATATTCAAGGCACTGTAGGTGGCTGTGTCAGCTTGAATCAGATACACTGGAGACCATGGAGCCATCATACTGATAAGCAAATTATCTTCACAATAAGAGTATTGGTCCAATATCCACTCCCCCACAAAGCGAAGCTGGCATGAAGCGTTATACAATCGGATATCAGGCATATTCAATCCCCCCATCCCCTTAGAGTGCAACAATACAGAATACTTGAGCCGAGCCCTCCCCCCTGCCCACAGAAATTTCTGAAACGAGCGCTGTAACCACAAGACATCTGCACGTGATAGCCAGCAGGGCAACATATGAAGCTTATATAGCAATTTTGGTACCAATGTCATTTTAATCAGGGCACATCGCCCAAACAGGGACAGCGGCAATGTACGCCAGGCAGTCAGCTGGGCCCCCAAGTCGGCTAACGTATTCTTAATATTAAGGGCGTAAATCTTAGTCAAATTTCTAGGTATCCAGACCCCTAAATACTTTAATTTATCCATGGCCCATGTAAAGGGGAACCCGTCACCCCAATCCCGTGCCGCCTTAGGTGTAAGCGCTAGGGCCTCAGATTTAGCATAATTGATAGTCAGACCTGCAATCCCCTTGAAGGAGGAGAAGTGTTGGATGATCACAGGAACACTGTGCTTGGGCCGGCCCACAAACAGCAGGATATCGTCTGCGAACAACGCCAGCTTCAGTTGATGCCGCCCTATGCGGAGGCCTGTAAATCCAGGGTCTAAACGTAATTTAATCGCTAATGGTTCGATGGCCAGCACAAAAAGTAAAGGGGACAGGGGGCAACCCTGACGCACCCCGCAATGCAGGGAAAATGGTGTAGTCAGTGCACCATTAATGAGGAGGCGCGCACCAGGGTTACTATATAAAACCTCTAACCATATGACTATGTTACCCACCAAACCATACCGGCGCAGGCTCCAGAATAAGTAGTCCCAAGAAAGCGAGTCAAACGCTTTCTCAGCATCTAAAC
Organism: Rhinatrema bivittatum; assembly: GCF_901001135.1. Classification (NCBI taxonomy): domain Eukaryota; kingdom Metazoa; phylum Chordata; class Amphibia; order Gymnophiona; family Rhinatrematidae; genus Rhinatrema; species Rhinatrema bivittatum. Next base: position 29,217 of record NW_021821304.1, read on the forward strand.
TCAAAACTAGAGCATCTGTCTGCCTATGAAAACTAAGTGCTGCAATGAGCCTGCGGACATTCTTCACTCCCTGTCGTCCCTTAATAAAACCTGTCTGGTCTGAATGTATCACTGTGGGCAGTATAAGGGCCAGCCGGGCCGCCAGCACAGCTGCAAAGATTTTTAAGTCATTATTTATCAAGGAAATAGGGTGGTAGGAGCCTACATCATGGGGATCCTTCCCCGGCTTAGGGATAAGCACAATGGTAGATTGATTCTCACACTCACTTAAAGACTTATCGTGTAGCAAATTATTAAAGTAGGGAGTCAGGACGGGCAGAAGCGAGAACTTCAAGATTTTATAAAACTCAGGCCCGAGACCATCGGGCCCCGCTGCCTTCCTCAATTTCAAGGTATGAATAATAGCGTGTACTTCACTGTCTTTAACCAGAGCATTCAACATCTCCAACTGCGGCGTGGTCAATTGCGGCCAAGGGAGTCCCTGAAAAAATGCATCCGCAGCCTGCGCAGGACTGGGCTTTTCCCCATATAGGTTCTGATAGTATTCTAAAAACCTGTCCATAATCGCAGCCGGGGAAGTTAAGTGGGTGCCTTGCTTATCTTTTACGCTCGTAATGAGAGACTTTGGCCTCCTGGTGCGCACTAAGTTAGCCAGTAGTTTACCGGGTCGGTTGCCATGTTTATATAGTTGCAATTGATAATAGCGGAGGGATTTATTAGCCCGTTGGTACAAGAGAGTATTTAAAGTCTCTCGAATAGTGGCAACCTCCCTCTTACTGGAATCCGCCAGCGTCCGCATATGAGACAATTGGGCCTTTTTAAGCTCTGCCGTTAAATGGAGGATATCCGCATTACGTTTCTTATTTTGCGTTGCCACATAGGCAATTATTGAACCTCTCATGACCGCCTTTCCGGCCGCCCATAAGACCGCAGATGAGGTCTCCGGCAGGGTATTGAGGCGCACATAGTCATCCCAGTGAGTCTGTAAGTAGCGATGAAATTGTTTATCTAACATAAGTCCAGGGGCCATTCGCCAAGAAAATGGCGGTTTAGGAGAGGTTCCCAGTGTGACACCCACTGACACCGGCGCATGATCAGAGACAGATATAGTTCCTATGGTGGCTGCAGTCACCCTGGGGAACAAAAAATCAGAGAGCAAGAAATAGTCTAATCGTGAGTAAGAACCATGGGGGTGAGAAAAAAAGTGTAATCTTGCTCTCCAGGGTGCAGAGCCCTCCAAACATCCAATAGTCCCAGTTCCTGGCTAACAAAATTGGCGCCCTTCCGGATGTCATGAGGCGTGACCGTTCTAGGGGGTTTGCAATCTTCCTGTTTATTTGGCACTATATTAAAATCCCCACCCATAATTACTGCACAGGAGGAGAGCCCTGCTAGGATCCCCGTCAAACGAACAAAGAAATCATGTGAGTATACATTTGGAGCATATACGTTGCAGAGAGCCACTGGCTGTTGATAGCATAGCCCCTGAACCATAACATACCGTCCCTCCTCGTCCTGCCACACTTTATCCACCTGAAAGGGCACCTGCTTATGGACTAAAATTGCTACTCCCCGTTTTCGGGATGAATAAGAGGACGAGAAGCATTGCCCCACCCATTCTCGCTGTAACTTAGCATGTTCCCCCGCAGTTAAGTGTGTTTCTTGCATAAACACTATCTGGGACCCCAACCGTCGAAAAAGCTGTAATAGTTTTTTCCGTTTAATGGGGGAGTGAATCCCATCCACATTAAGGGAGGTGAATTTGACTGTGGTCATCGAAACAAGTTAAGGAGGACCTACCCTCCCAGACAGGAAGTACACACCAGTGCCACCGCAGTCACGCGAGGCCCCCCAGCCTGAGCCACAGGATCGAAAGAAAGTTTTCTCCTTACCATAAGATGACAAAGCGGATACTACCGCCACAAAAACTGGTGCAGAACATCCATCCCCAAGCCTGGCCCTTGCCCCTCCCCCCTGCCCCCCCATTACTATTCCCCACCCCCACAGCCATACATCAACATAACCCGCACACAACCACACGATCCAAGGTATCATACATACAAACAGCTCGAAGAGGCACAGACCTCTGACACCTCCTGCTGACAGGGTGCGCCCTAGGCCTCCTCCGACCCCCCCCTCCCCCCCCAACCCCCAGCATGCCAATCATGTAGGAACAGTGTAAATATACCATTAAAGCAAGAAGTAACAGTAAGCAACGTGTACATGGAAACTGAACAGTCTCCCAGCACTTAAACCCATCAGTGAAATTCTGGAAGTTAAGAACACCGGTCATAATAACTGTTTTTCAAACAGAGCTGCAAGCCCTCACTCATAGGCCAGCAGGTAAGGCACCTTGGAACCGGCAATTATATCCATCTGAGAAATCCTAAAGGAATGTCATGGCGCCCGAAACTTCATTTGCACTTTAGAGACTAGGAACCAGTGATTTATCAGGTGTTCTCCATAGGTGGTAAAAGCGCCAAGAATTGTGATGCCGCCTCCTTGGATGTGAGAAGCACCGTTTTGTTTGCGTGATGGACCCGTAGCTGGGCTGGGTACAGCAGAGCAAAAGTGATCCCCCTCTTATGTAATTCGGTACAGGTGGGAGCCATAGCCTTGCGCTGCGCCGCCACTGTAGTCGAGAAATCATTGAAGAGTAGAATGCGCAAACCCTGATATTCCAAAGCAGATAACTTTCGATATTCCCGCATTATCTGGACTTTGTGTAGCCAGTTGAGAATTCTCGCCCCGTTGGCCCCGTTGCGGGCCCAGCCTGTGCGCCCTCTCACAGCGCAAGTGCCCCACCAGGGCGGCAAGACCCAAGCGCTGAGGGAGCCATTCCTCCAAAAATTGATACAAGTCCTTGTCTAGGACCGCTTCGGGCAACCCCACGATTTTTAAATTATTGCGACAGTTTTGGTTCTCTTGATCTTCAAGGCGTTCGAGTATCACTGCCTGCTGAGTAGTCAGCGCTTGGACCTGCCTCTCCGTGGTCGCAAGTCGATCTTCTTGGTCACTCACACGCTGTTCCATTCCATCCAGTCGCCGCGCTTGCCCCTCCACAGCCGCCTTAACTTCATCCATGGCAGATTGCAATTTAAGCAGGCGGTCGTCCAGGGCTGCAGATACCCTCGTAGAGATCTGCAGCAGCGTGTCCTCAGACACAGAAGCCAGCTGCGCGGGTTGATCACTCCCTGACGCCATCCTTTGCCTCTGGCTGCGGCGCTCCGTAACAAGTTGCGGTCGTCGTGGGCGCATACCACGCTCCCCCAACTTCAAAATCTTCTGTGGAGTGGACACAGTCCCCCGCTCCAGGCCCAGTACAGTCCACAGCAAAAATAAAGCGGCGCCCCAAAGAATATGGTGTTACTATAGAGCAGGTAATACTAGCGCCTTGGAATGCTGTATGCACAATAATCAGTGCCCTCCGTACCTTAGATCAGGGTTTAGGAGAAATAGAAGGATCACGAACGTTTCGCTGCAGGCAGGAATCAGGTCAATAGAAAACTCACGCTGCTGGGCGCCATCTTGGCCATGCTGCCGCTGTCTCTTCACCTCGTGTCGGGCCCGCTGCGTCCTGAAACCGGCGATTTTCAATAGGGAAGCGTCACAGATTATGCCCCTCCACAACACAACCTCTCAGAGCACAGGGGTGAGGCCATATGAACAGCAGGTGTGGTAAACGGGGTCCCGTGGCGACCGCCATTTTGGCGCGATGGGAGGGCAACCGTTCGCGGATATCTCCGCCGCCGGCACTGCTCCTTCAGCTGTAATCGCAAAACCGCCGATGACCGGGAGCTCTCAGCATCCTCCCCTAGTAAGCCCGATCAAAAGCGCCGTGTTTTCCGTGGGTTAGAGGGGGAAAAACGGAGGTGGGGCCGCGGAGCTCAGTCACCCGGCTTCCCTGCTGGTGACGTCATCACCGGAAGTCGTCACCCACTACTTTCTAAATAGATTGTAGCCCAGTATAGCTCTATCCCAGTCATGTTTTTCTGTGTAGCACATCTCTGTGACAGCTGCTATATCTAAATCAGCTTCCAAGACTACATCTAGATCCCATACTATGAACATAAGTGTACATGACTTTCTAAATATTGCCCTTTTTCCCATTTGTACACAAGTATTTAATGTTTTTCTTAACTTTAGGGTTTTATTCATCCATCCCCAATGATTCTAGTTTAATACCCTCCTCAGTAGCATTGCCATTCAGTGTTGAAAGATGCTGCACCCCTTCTTCGACAGGTGGATGTCATCTCTGCTCAGCAGTCCTTGAAATATCATCCTATGATCCAGGTAGCCAAAATGATGTTGTTGACACCATCTATGCAGCCATTCATTTATCTCCAGAATGTGAACTTCCCTGCTTACTTTATCCTTAAATGGGAGGATGGAAGGAAATATAATTAATAAAAATTATCCCCCTTCAAAATAAGGTCTCAGCAGTTGATTTCACCCTGAAAAAGTACCTGCTTGTAGTTCACCTCCTCTAAGAAGGGCAGAGTTTTTCTTAGCTCTGCTGACTTACATACAGGTCGATACTCTAAGGCCGCGGTAGAAAGAGTGTGGCAGTGCCTGGCGCACCCTCGTTCCCCACACGCACAGTTCTCTTCACCTACCGCTCGATACTCTCTTCTAATTGCATGCAAATGCATGCCGCGTCTGCGAAGTGTTAGGGAAGCGTTAGGCCCGCGCAACCCATTTTACTGTATAGAGCGCCTATACAGTAACCTGGGTGCTCAGGCCTAACGCTTCACGGCCACGCTGGTATCTGTCATTTCAAATGTCATTTGAAATGACAGATACCAGGAAGTCGGGATTGCCGTCCCCTCTCCCCTCCTCCCGAAGCAAAAAAAAAGTGAAAAAAAAAGTTGCGAGAGAGAGAGGGGAGAGGACAGCAATCCTACGCTCGGCGACTTACTTTTGCAGCCCCTCTCTGGACATCGTGGCTTCCCCCGTGCCAGTTCCCCCTCCCCTCCTCTCCTCCCGAAGCAGGGCGCGAAAAGCACGAAGCGACTTACTTTTGCAGCCCCCTCCGGACATCGGACGACCTCTCCTGCCTCCAGCTGGGGGGGGGGGGGGGGCGGCGCAAGGAGAGAAGACGCAACTTACTCCAGCCAGCCCCCACTTCGGCAGCTCCCCTTCGGCAGCCCCCCTACGGCAGAGACGGCAGTGTAAAGCGAGACGGACCTTCGGCGGAGACGGCACTGTAAAGCGAGACAGACCGCGGCGCAAGGAGAGGAGGAGAGAGACAATGCAACTTACTCCAGCCAGCCAGCCCTCCTCCGGACAGCGGCTCCTCTGCCTCCCAGCTGCCGGCGAAGATAGACGCCCGAACGGGTAGGCCCCTCGTGCAATTTGACCTCAAGGCGTGACGTCGCATGCCGTGACGCCAAACATCGTGACGTCACGCCTTGAGGTCAAATTGCACGAGGGGCCTACCCATTCGGGCGTCTATCTTCGCCGGCAGCTGGGAGGCAGAGGAGCCGCTGTCCGGAGGAGGGCTGGCTGGCTGGAGTAAGTTGCGTCTTCTCTCTCCTCCTCTCCTTGCGCCGCGGTCTGTCTCGCTTTACAGTGCCGTCTCCGCCGAAGGTCCGTCTCGCTTTACACTGCCGTCTCCGCCGAAGGGGGGCTGCCGAAGTGGGGCCGCATTGAATTTTTTTTTTCGCTTTTTTTTTTGCTTCGGGAGGAGTGAGAGGACTGGGGCTACCCCGGAGACCGGCACCCATGGACGCGACCAGGGCAGGTGAGCCGGGGCTGGGGGAAAGTTTGCTGCTTACCCTTACTCCTGCCTCTAACGTAGGGGTAGGGGTAGGCGGTAAACTAACAGGTTAAACGCGCGGCAAATCGGCAGGGAAAAAAAGCGATAGTCGGAGCACACGTCACAGTATTGGAGGGGAATAGCTAATTCCTTTGTTATACAGCTAATTCGTTCATTTACATATCATTTACATGCTGCGTGCAGGAAAGGTTATGCGTCTGTTTTAAGAAGCGCTAAGGACGCGTGAAACTGGAGACTGTATCGCTGGATCGCCTTACGCGTCCGAATTGTGCGCTCCCAGCACGTTACAGACGGGAAATCTTCAACCGCACGTTACAGTATCGACCTGATACAGAGCTCAGGTCCTGATCCATTTAACACAGGTAATGAGCTCCTTTTAACTCCCAGGCTTTTAAGAATAAAAACTTTCCCTTTGAACTACTAAATCCAAAGGCAGAAAACAAAAAAGACACTAGGGCAAGACAACCCTTTTCCAGTTACACTTTCTTTCTAAAGCTAAGTAGAAAAAATGCTCAAGAAATATAAAAGCAATGCCAAAAAAAATCTGTTTTTCCAAAAATATCCCTCTTCAAAATAAGGTTTCAGCAGTTGATTTCAGTCAGAAAAATTACCAGTTTGTAAGGGGGGGGCGGTGTCATTTACTAAGCTGTGATATTTTCCCAGAGGGAAAAATAATGTTAGGGTTTACTAAACTGAGGTATTTCATACTGCAGTTTAGTAAATTATGTGGTATTGTTCCAACAAAATTCCACCAGGAAAAATACAGCAACTTTTTTAGCCAAAAAATAATGTGTAAATGTGATAGGGGCACAAGTTGATAAGTAGCCAGCTGGCACCATTTTTCTTCAAATAATGCATGGCCCAGACCTGGGGGTGCTCTGGGCCCCATTAGCCACCAGTGATTGCTAGGCATGATCAGAGGTGGGGGGGAGGTGTTCCTGAGGTGTGGAGGCCCAGGTGATCAAATATTTCAAAGAAATATTTCATAGTCAAAACATTTGATGCGATCGATACAATTGATAATGAATGTGGCAGCTAGAATTCTAATGGGGTTACCAATTTATGCCCATATTACACCTGTTTTACGAGATTTGCATCGGCTGCCATTTTCAATGCATGTGCAAATTAAGATGGCAGTTGTCATGCATAAGTTGCTTTATGGTAAGGAGACTTTTTTTTTTTTTTTTTATATACCGACATTCATCTCAATTGAGATATCACACCGGTTTACATTCAGGTACTGTAGGTATTTCTCTATCCCCAGAGGGCTTACAATCTAAGTTTTTGTACCTGAGGCAATGTAGGGTAAAGTGACTTGCCCAAGGTCACAAGGAGCGACAGCGGGACTTGAACCTTGGTCTCCTGGTTCATAGTCCACTGTTCTAACCACTAGGCTATTCTCGACTTGCTCTCTGAAGTTTACTTTGCAATTTTATAAACCTAGGCGGGCCCTTAGATCTTAGGGAGCAAATTTATTGTCTTTCTTCCTTCGATAAAGAAATACAGATTGGGAACAGCTAAATCAAGCAGACCAGAGCTTTGGAATAGCCTTCCTGAAGAGCTGTTTCAGGGGGAATGGAAATAAAAAGTTTTAGAAAACAATTAAAGGCAGTTTAACAAGGCATTTAATTAAATTGGTTTTGTGTTTTTAATGTATTGTTGATTATTGGAAATGGAGAGATTACTACTTACCTGATAATTTCCTTTCCTATGAGGGCAGACCAATCTCCACCAATGGGTTATGCACCTCTGCCAGTCGATGGAGATGGAGTAATAAGCTGACGTCACAGATACATAGTCTTGCCCTGACATTAGCCCGCCAGAATCAACCACTCATTCTTCCAGCCAGTAGGAACACTGAGCTCAGCCAAAAGAATAAACTTATTTACTAAACTGAGGGGCAGGTTAAGCCACTTACTAGTCTTCAGACGAATAGCAGAGACAACACTGATAGGCGTACCAAAGGTATAAATGCAGCAGCTGAGGGCGGGTTTGGGATTGGCTTGCCCTCATTAGAGGAAAGGAAATTGTCAGATAAATAGTAATTTCTCCTTCCTCTGTATTCAGACAGGCCAAGCCCCACCAGTGGGATATACCAAAGTTACTTCCAAACAGAGTGGACCAGGCAACACCGCCTCCGCGAAAGCAGCATCCTCCCAAGTCTGAACATCTAAGCTGTAATGTTTGGAAAAGGTGTACAATGATGACCACATCGCTGCTCGGAAAATCTCGACAGGCAGCAATCGAAATTCTGCCCATGATACCGCCCGAGTCCTCATGGAATGCAGTCTGGTATGCTTTGGCAAAAGAATCTCTGCAGCCACATAGGCAACTATAATGACCTCACAAACCGCTATAGTCACCCGCATTGCCAGAGTACCCTGTTTGCTGCCACCATAGAACACAAACAGGTGATCATACTTTCTGGACAGATTTAGTAAATTCCGAATACCGCAGCAAATGTCACTTTCATCTCTGTCCCTGTCCAAGGTAGGCAGGGAAATAGACTTATTCATATGAAACTCTGAAACCGCTTTTGACAAAAAAGAAGGCACAGTCTGAAGCGGGAGACATATGCAGAAAAGGCTCACTGCAAGAAAGGGCCTACAGTTCGAAAACCACCCATGAATCTAGTCGCTCTGTGAACTGCAAGCATGCTAGATGAACTGCCCAAGCTTCCAACCAGTTGATGCTCCACTGCTGCTCCTTGGCATTCCAGCAACCTTGCACCGTCAGCTCCTGAGAGTGAGCCCCCCAACCCAGAAGGCTCGCATCTGTTGTGAGCACTAACCAATCCATTGTCTTCAAGGAAACTCTCTTCCTGAGATGATCTTCTGCAACTACCCTGGCAAATGGACGCTCACCTCCAATGGCAGGAGAAGTCTCACCGCAAAGTCCTGCGACTGCGGGCTTCAGTAGGAAAGCAATCACAGATTGAAGAGGTCGCATATGAGCTCTTGCCCAGGGAGCTACTTCCAATGTGGTCTTCATCAAACCCAAGACCTATAAATTAGACCACACTGTCAGGTGAGCAGCGCTTATCAGGATGCAAACTTGAGCAATCAACTTTTGAATCTGACTCTGGCAGAAATACTCTGCCCTGGTTCATATTGAAGTGAACGCCGATATACTCCAGCATCTGAGACGGCTGTAGGCTGCTCTTGGCTAGGTTCACCATCCAGCCTAGCTCCTGTAATAAGGAGACTACCTTGTGAAAAACCTGGAGACTTTGTTCCATGCTCTTGGCTCAAATAAACCAGATACGGGTACACCAGAATGCCGTCCTTGTGCAAGAACGCTACTACCACCACCATGACCTTGGAGAAGGTCCTGGGCGCACAATGGCCATCCTGAAGCGCAAGACCTGAAACTGGTAATGGGTGACCCAGAATGGGAAGACGTAGGAACCGTTGATGTTTCTGGCAAATGGGAATATGCAAATTTGCCTCTGTCAGATCCAGAGACATTGAGGTATTCCCCTGATTGTACTGCGATTATGTTGGAGCATACTGTTTCCATTCAGAAATGAGTGACCCACAAATGACGATTGACTCCCTTGAGATCCAGGTGGGTTGAAAGTACCCTTCTTTCTTGGGTACGACAAAATAGATGGACTAGCAGCCCTTATTTTGCTGTAATTCAGGAATGGAAATCATGGCCTTCAAGGCTAACAGTCTCAATGTAGTGTCCACTGCTACCCTCTTCTGAGGGGAGTTGCATAGAGATATCATAAAGGTGTCTGGAGGAATGCAAAGACATTCTAGAGCATAGCCATCCTGAATCACTTCCAGGACCCACTGGTCTGATGTGATCTGGATCCACCTCTGATAATAGCAATATAGATGGCCACCTATCTCCTGTACCTGCAGGTGAGTCCACAAACCATCATTGAGAAGATCAAAAGGCTCCATTCCTGGAGCCCACATCTTTCCTAGGGCAAAAGGACTGAGACCTACCAAAGGGACAGGATCACTGAGAAGCTCCCTTATAAGGACAAAATCGCCTATAGTCACGAGAGCGACCACTTGCTTGAAAGGACTGAGAAGCTGGCTTTTTTTTTTTTTTATTAACCACTTTTACTGTTTTACATTGAAAACAGATATAAACACTGCGCGAGTGCAGGTATCCTTATGCCTCTCACAGAGTAATATTGTCAAAGTTAACAAGGTAACCATATAACCAATCCATTCGGCTTCCTCAAGCTATTCCCCCCCCCCAATAATCCCCCCCCCAATTGTTTCCCTCCCTCCGCCCTTCCTCATATGTTTCCCCTCATTCCCCTCACCCTCCCACCCACCACCCGAGAGACGAAGACTCCTTCCCCATACAGTAATGCCAGTAAGTACTCGAGTGCCTTAAGGAAAATCCTGGTGTAGTCTATTAGTTGTTCAAATCAAACTCTTGGATTTATGTGGTAGAGATTGAACATAAGGGTCCCAAATCTGTAAGAACTTCCGACGTTTAGCGGGGGATGTCTTGGAGATCAAACAGTCAACTGCATCATCTGATGAAGGTGGTTGCGCCAGGCCCAGAAGGTGGGTGGAGCCGAATCCTTCCAGTGCAACAAAATGAGTTTTTTCCCCACATAACACACTTTCTTAACAAATATACGCAATCCCCCCCCCCTGTATCAACGAATATGGAATACTGTCAAACAACATCAGTTGAGGAGTAGGCAACATGGTAATATCTAGAAGGTACTGCATAATTTTATACCAGAATTGTCTGATAGGACTGCAGGCCCAAAACATATGAGAGAGTGACCCTTCTCTCTGCCCACATTTCCCACACAGTGACGAGGAAACCAAATGAAAGTGAAAAGCTTGGGTAATTGAAATGAATGCCTGCCACAAGAATTTATATTGCATCTCACGAAAGTACATATTGGGTGACACCATGGGTATGGAATGAAAACTGGAATGAATCATGGCCACAGACACCATGCATTCCAGCAGTCAGCGAGCATCTGACTAGTCTACCCTTCTCTGGAGCTGTAACTGTTAATAATAACAGGAGAGCGAAGGCGCCTGCTGTTTATTAAACATGAAAAAATTTTCCAAAGCCTGGAAAATAGGTTGCAGAGAAGGTTGGGATATAGAGTTCACATAATGACGAATCTGTACGTAGGGAAAGGTCTGTGGACCATTTAGGCCATATAACACCCGTAGCTCCTGCAAAGGTAACAGCTGGCCTTCCCCATCCAGGACATGACCCAATTGAATAATCCCCTGAGTACCCCAGCATTGAAAGTCTGCGGATTGTAGCTCCGGCAGAAACTTGACATTGCCCCGGACGGCAACAAATAGGCACACAGCGAAGGCAGCACCAATAGTTTGGTAAGCATCAGTCAGGAATGGCGCACTGGAGTAATTAAGGCAGTCAACAGGGCGGAGTAAGGCAACTGCACTCTGGCTGCCTGGATCACATAACGTAAGTCTAGGGGGGCAGCAAGGGTTTGTTCTGCCTGAAGGTTCACACATGTGACATTCCCTAGTATCCAATCGCGGACCAGTCTTAAATTGCAGGCCAAATTGTATAACCCCATGTCTGGGATTCCCAGGCCGCCCCATCTCCATTGCACCTTCAAATGATTAAAAAGAATTCCCTGTACGTACAGGATCAGTCCAGACGGTGGGTTATGTCCCCCGTCTAGCAGATGGAGTCAGAGTAAACTTTTGAGGGTGCTGGTATATAAGCTGGTGCACCCTCCTAGATCTTCAGTGTCTCTCTGACTCCAGCAGATGTGAGGAAGGGATCTCATTGTTCCCCCTATTTAGTGGTTTTCCGCTATATATATATATACTTATTTTCTCTCTCTTTCTTTTGATGGATCAAGTTATTTAAAAAAAAGAAAAAAAAAAGGAAAGATTTGTTCCTGTCAGAGAGAAACCGGTTTCCTTGGCCCCTCTGCTCATCCTGCCATCAGGACTGCCTCTTACCTTCTTTATTTTCCTCTCGCTCTCTTTGTGATCTTCAGGGGTAAGCTTGGGGAAGTTTGTTTTTGGGGCTTGTGTTTCTTTTCTTTACAGCACAGGTTCGGCGCAGCCTGAGGTGGATGCTGGTGGGGCCAACCTCTCCCCTCCTTTCCTTCGCGGCGGCTCACCTCCCCCGCGGCCCTGCGACGTTTCATTCCTCGGGGCCGCAGGCGGCAAGGAGGTCCCATTCCCCTGCCGCCCCAGGGGTTGAGGGTGTTTGGGCGGTTGAGGGCACGGCGAGCCCGCTCCTCCCTTGCCGCGATCCCCAGCTTCTGCACGCTCGGTGTGCTGCGTCCGACTTGGGCCTTGCGCGATGCAACGCGCTCGCTGTCCGTCCTGCGGCGGCCCGGGTCATGGCGCCTCGAGGGACGGTCCATGTGGCTGGTGCCTCCCCAGGGGGGAGGCGGGCGCCGCCCCACCAACAACTTCGCCGCCGCGCTCGGAGCGCTGCGGGCCTCGAGGGGTAGCCCCGCCCCCGTCTTTGGCGGGAGCGGCGGCCATCTTAGAACTAGAAGGCAGCGTGGGCTCAGACACGGAGGAGCCGACTGATTTCTTGCCGTCCGCGCCCCTGATCTCGGATTCGGGGCCTCTGCCTTCCACGTCCGGACTCTCCAGGGACCCCATGCCCCCGCCCTCGGCGGGACCGCTCAGTTTTTCGGCGGACTTCGTGGTGCTTATGCACCAGGCTTATTTACAGAGCCTGAATCCTCAGGGGAGGTCAGTTGTCTCTCCTCCCCCCGCCAAGGCCCCCAGGACCTCGGGCGCTACGGCTTCGGTACCGGGGACCGTGGGGGGCGGCGCCAGGTTGCCCCTGAGTATACCTCTCTCCCTAGGTGGCCCGTCGCCCTCGCCGGACCTGGGGGGCGACCCTTTGTCACAAGTGGATGACGATTTGAGCTTGACAGCGCACCTGGAATGCGATGACCCGCGGGTCCTTCGCATCTTTCGCAAAGAGGAATTGGCGGATCTCATCCCTCACGTTCTCAAGGAACTGGAACTCGACCCTCCCATTGAGCCCCCGGGACCCCCGGCTCCTTCCGTAGCCTCCGCTACAACCAAGGGTGATCCTGTCTTGGCAGGCCTGCGCCCCCTAGCAAGGACCTTTCCCATTCATGATTCATTTCTCCAGCTTCTTGTGAGAGAGTGGGATAACCCGGAGGCGTCCCTTCGGGTCGGCAGGGCTATGGACAAGCTCTATCCTCTACCGGGGGACTTCCTGGACCTTCTCAAGGTCCCCAAGGTTGATTCGGCGGTGTCCGCCGTCACGAAGAGAACTACCATCCCGGTCACAGGGGGCACTGCGCTGCGGGATATACAGGATAGAAAGCTGGAGGTCGCCCTCAAGAAGATCTTTGAGGTCTTGGCGCTGGGGGTCCGGGCGGCTATCTGCGGTTCTCTGACTCAGAGAGCCGGGCTTCGATGGGTTCAACAGCTCCTCACCTCTCAACAGTTACCACCAGAGGAGGCGGCCCAAGCAGACCGTCTGGAGGCGGTCATTGCTTACGGGGCAGATAAGTTGCACGACCTGCTGAGGGTCCTGGCGAGGACCATGGCATCGGCTGTTTCTGCCAGGCGCCTCCTGTGGCTCAGGAACTGGGCAGCGGACGCCTCCTCCAAGGCGAGTCTGGGAGCTCTGCCCTTCAAGGGCAGGTTTCTCTTTGGCGAGGACCTCGATCAGATCATCAAGACCCTGGGGGAAAATTCGGTCCACAGATTGCCTGAGGATCGACAGCGTGGTTTTCGTTCGTCTTCTGGAACTCCCAGGAATCGCTACCGCGCTCAGAGGCGTTATCGAGGCTCCAAGCCGCAGGGCCCTAGGACACCATCCACCAGGTCGCAAACGTGGACGCGGCCCTTTCGGGGTCGCAGACCTGCCAAGGGACTCCTCGACACAGGGAGCCTCAGGCAAGCCTTCACAATGATGCCAGGCCAGTCCACTCCTCGCTGCCCCGGATTGGAGGTCGCATCGCTTTGTTTCGCGAGGAATGGACCAACATCACCACGGACCAATGGGTCCTAGACATCCTAAAAGACGGTTACGCGTTGGAATTTGTTCGGTCTCCCAGGGACCGGTTCATCTTCTCTCCCTGCGGGTCAAGTCTCAAGCGCCTGGGGGTGCAACACACGCTGGACAGGCTGCTGAACCTGGGAGCCATCTCGCCCGTCCCCTCAGGAGAGGTGGGCTCGGGGCATTATTTGATTTACTTCGTGGTTCCCAAAAAGGACGGATCCTTTCGTCCCATTCTGGACCTCAAGGAAATCAACAAGGTGCTCCGGGTCTCCAAGTTCCGCATGGAAACACTCCGCTCTGTCATTGCGGCGGTGCATCAAGGGGAGATCTTAGCTTCCCTCGACCTCACGGAAGCTTATCTGCATATTCCGATCCATCCGGCCCATCACAGATTCCTTCGCTTCAAAATCTTGGGTCAACATTTTCAGTTCCAGGCGCTGCCCTTCGGCCTGGCGACCGCGCCCAGAACCTTCACCAAGATTATGGTGGTGGTAGCGGCCGCGCTCCGGAAGGAAGGCATTTTGGTTCACCCTTACTTGGACTACTGGCTCATTCGTGCGAAGTCTCCGTTGCAGGGACGGGCGGCGGTCGACAGAGTGGTGGCCTTCCTGCAGTCCCTTGGCTGGGTGGTGAACTTCAGCAAGAGCAGCCTGCGGCCAGCCCAACAGTTGGATTTCCTGGGAGCGCGTTTCGACACGGCTCTGGGCAAGGTCTTCCTGCGTCCGGACAAGGCTCAATCTCTGCGGGATCAAATCATCCGGTTTGCTTCTCTTCCAACACACACGGCGTGGGATTATCTCCAGGTCCTGGGCTCCATGGCGTTCGCGATCAGCTTGGTGCCCTGGGCCTTTGCACACCTACGGCCTCTACAAATGTCCCTGCTTTCGAGGTGGAAACCAGTCTCTCAGGACTACCAGGTGATTCTACCGCTTCCTTCGGCCGCCAGGTCCAGCTTGAGGTGGTGGCTGGATCCCAGGAACCTAGCTCAAGGATGCTCCCTGGAGACGCCGGACTAGGTAGTGGTCACTACCGATGCCAGTCTGTCCGGTTGGGGAGCAGTGTGTCTCAGGAGCTCAGCCCAGGGCAGGTGGACAAAGGACCAGTCTACCTGGTCAATCAACCGCCTGGAGACCAGGGCGGTTCGCCTGGCCCTCGTGCAGTTCCTGCCTCTGATCAGGGGTCGAGCGGTCCGAGTCCTCTCAGACAATGCGACTACGGTGGCTTACATCAACCGGCAAGGGGGCACCAGGAGCCGTCTGGTAGCTTGGGAGGCCGCACGCCTGATGGCGTGGGCGGAGCGTTTCCTGGATCAACTGGCGGCATCCCACATTGCCGGGGTGGACAACATTCAAGCAGACTTTCTGAGTCGTCAGGTGTTGGATCCGGGGGAATGGTCTCTCTCCGACGAGGCGATGTCGCTCATCTCCCGCCGGTGGGGGATGCCGGCGATGGATCTCATGGCGTCCGCCTCCAACGCAAAAGCTCCTCGGTTCTTCAGCCGCAGAAGGGAGCGCGGCGCGGAAGGCGTCGATGCTCTGGTTCTCCCCTGGCCCACTCAGATTCTACTTTATGTCTTTTCCCCCTGGCCCCTGGTGGGAAAGGTGATACGGAGGGTGGAGCGGCACCACGGTCGGGTCATCCTGGTGGCTCCGGAATGGCCGCGGCGTCCATGGTTCGTGGATCTTCTCGGCGGGTCGGTGGACGGTCCACTTCGACTCGCGCACCTCCCACGTCTTCTCCATCAGGGCCCAGTGTTTTTGGAGCAGGCGGAACCCTTCTGTCTTGCGGCGTGGCTTTTGAGAGGAGGGGTCTCCTGAACAAAGGCTACGCTATTCCCGTGGTGGACACACTCCTCAAGGCGCGTAAGGCTTCAACATTGGTCGCCTATGTGCGGGTCTGGAAGGTCTTTGAAGTTTGGTGCTCGGCGCGGGGTGCCCTCGCGACCGCAGCTTCCCGCCATTACATCCTGGCGTTTTTGCAGGACGGGCTGGAAAAGGGTCTTTCCTACAATTCGCTCAGAGTGCAGATGTCAGCCCTCGCGTCCTTGGCTCGCGCCTCGGGCAGGCCGGACCCGTCATCTCATCCGGACATATCCCGGTTCCTCAGGGGAGTCAAGCACTTGCGGCCGCCGGTGCGTCCTCTCTGCTCCTCCTGGAATCTCAACTTGGTGCTGTGTGCCCTGGGAGGGCTCCCCTTCAAGCCTTTGCGTCAGGCTTCCATCAAGGACATCACCCTAAAGACGATTTTCCTGGTTGCAATAGCCTCGGCAAGGCGTATCTCAGAGCTACAAGCGCTGTCGTGCAGGGAGCCTTTCCTGCGGTTCACGGACTCCGGGGTTTCCCTGCGAACGGTTCCCTCGT
Organism: Rhinatrema bivittatum; assembly: GCF_901001135.1. Lineage (NCBI taxonomy): Eukaryota > Metazoa > Chordata > Amphibia > Gymnophiona > Rhinatrematidae > Rhinatrema > Rhinatrema bivittatum. The sequence goes on from NW_021821304.1 coordinate 45,342, forward strand.
TCTTGCCTAAAGTGGTCTCCTCGTTTCACATGAACCAGGTGGTGGAACTTTCAGCCTTCCCGGGGGACGCCCCTGCGGCGCTTCGGTGCCTGGATGTTAAACGAACGCTTCTCCGCTATTTGGAGGTGACGAATGATTTTCGGATCTCCGATCATCTCTTCATACTTTGGTCCGGTGCTAGAAAGGGCCAACAGGCGTCAAAGACTACCATCGCGCGCTGGCTCAAGGAGGCGGTGGCTTCTGCTTACATTGGTTCCGGGAAGGATCCTCCGGCAGGCATCAAGGCGCATTCTTTGTGAGCCCAGGCCACTTCCCATGCAGAGTCTCAGCTCGTCTCCACACAAGAAATCTGCCGGGCGGCGACTTGGAAGTCTCTCCACACTTTTTCCAGACACTACAGACTTCATGTACCGATAGCGGAGTCTGGTTCTTTTGGGGACAGGGTACTTCGAGCAGGGTTCTCAGGGACCCACCCGGTTTAGGGAAGCTTTGGTACATCCCACCGTCTGGACTGATCCTGTACGTACAGGGAAAAGAAAATTACTTCTTACCTGCTAATTTTCGTTCCTGTAGTACTAGGATCAGTCCAGACGCCCACCCGTTGTGAACCTGCTCGATTATCATCTACTGTCCTTCTGTTCTCTGCTCTTTCCCCTTCAGGGGTAGTTGTCTTTTGTGTGTAGTTCTGTTCGACAGTTCTCATTGCACGTTGCATAAATTTGTTCACAGTTTAAGTCTCTTTGGTTGCACTTATGCTTGATCCATCATCCTTGGTATGTCCAGTCCTCTGGCTTGGCTTTGATATTCTCGATACTGAGGATCTAGGAGGGTGCACCAGCTTATATACCAGCACCCTCAAAAGTTTACTCTGACTCCATCTGCTGGACGGGGGACATAACCCACCGTCTGGACTGATCCTAGTACTACAGGAACGAAAATTAGCAGGTAAGAAGTAATTTTCTTTTCTGGCCCTCCTGCCATGCCAGATAAAACCCCATATCCCCTTTTCCAAACTAAGCAGATCCCTGCGCTTAAAAACTAAAGGTAAGTTCTGAAATAAATAAAACCATTGAGGGAGAAGCACCATTTTAAACAAGTTGATACGACCTCCTAGGGACAGGGGGATTGCCAGGTCTTCAACCGTTCTTGAGTGATGGCAATCAATCGAGTGATATTTAAGGAGTAGAGGTTAGACAGGTCAGTTGTAAGCCAGACTCCCAAATATTTTAACTTTCCCTGTGCCCATTGGAGGGGGAAATGACCTTCCCATTTATCCCGACCCATTCGAGGGGCGGCTAAGGCTTCGGACTTATCAGTGTTAAGTTTAAGGCCAGAAAAAGGACCAAAATCTGTGAAAATCTGTAGAAGAGCTGGGAGGGAAGCCATGGGATTAGTTAGGAATACCAATATGTCATCCGCAAAGGCAGCATATTTGAATGCTTCGGTGGTAAAGCGGACACCCCCCCCCCCCCCCCCCGCCGCACTGTTCGGGCCTGTTGGAGCGTGAGTAAAAGGGGTTCAAGCTGAAGAAGAAACAGGAGAGGAGACAATGGGCAACCCTGTCGGGTACCCCTACTCACCAGAAAACTTTCCGGTCTTGACCCACTGGCAACAATTACAGCGGACGGAGACTGGTATAGTAAGCAAACAGCAGCCAGAAAAAGTCCCTCAACCCCAGATGTTGAAGGATATGAAAGAGGTAGTCCCATTCGACCCTATCAAATGCTTTTTCAGCATTGAAGCTTACTACTAAGTATGGCTCCCGTGCGTGAGTATAAAGCGCCATAGCCGTCAGAACTTTCCTAATGTTAGTAAAACCATGTCTGTTCCGCACAAAGCCCACCTGTCAGTGATCAATTAAGGAGGGAAGTATGGATGCCAAATGCTCGGCTAAAATCTTTGCCAATAATTTTTTATCTTGATTTAATAATGAGATGGTTCGATCGGCCGTTGGAGACAGGTGATCCTTCCCGGGTTTGGTTATGAGAGTAATATGTGCCGTATTAGTATAAGGAGGGTAGGAGCCGGAGGATATAAAGGTATTAAAGGTGCTAGTGAGGTGGGAAACCAGCAAATCCGTCAATGGCTTATAAAATTCTGCTGTGTATCCATCTGGGCCGGGGGCCTTAAAACTCTTTGCCTGCCGAATAATATGCCGAACGTCTTCCAAAATAGGTTGATTTAAACATTGGTTCTGCGCTGGGGTTAATCGATATAAGTTAAGGGAGGAGAGGAATTGGGTACAGGCCTGGGGATCCCAAGACTCCGATCGATATAGATTTGAATAATAGTTGCGAAATAGTTTCAAAATAGTCGGAGTATCAAACGCCATTCCCCATTGGGATTTCGAATAGCGGGTATATAACGGGAACTCCGTTGTGTTTTAACCAAATTAGACATCAACCTGCACAATTTATTGCCAAATTGAAATAATTTGTATTGATAGTAAATTAAACTTTTTTTTGCCCGCTGATGTAACAAGGTGTGAAAACAGTCTTTGTTAAGTCGGGTATGGGTTTTTGTCAGCACATATTTTGCCAACCGCAACTGAGCACTCAGAGATAACAATTGTTTATCTAACATTTTCTGGCGACGCACTGTATAGGCAATAATGTCCCCTCTCAGAACCGCCTTCGCTGTGTACCAAAAAAGAATAGGATCGGTCAAATGCTCCTTGTTAAGAGTTTGATAGTCTTTCCATTTTTCCCGAAGAAAATCCACAAAACAAACATCATCTGCCAGATAATATGGAAATTTCCAGAGAAAAGCCTGCAGTGAGGAGTGAGATCGTGCTAGTGAGATCCACACCGGGGCATGATCGGAAACCCACCAGATCATCTATGCAAGCTTCTTGCACTTTCGAAAATTGGTGATCGCTGACCAAAATATAATCCAACCTGGACTGAGCAGGGTGTACCCTAGCAACATGGGTGTAATCCCGCTCTGCAGGGTGCAGCATCCGCCAGGTATCTATTAACTGTAATGAGCATTCCAAGAAAAGAATACCATTGCCAGAGGCGGTGGCACCTTTAGCAGTTGTGGTTTTATCCCACTGTTGGGTCTCGGACCGAATTGAAATCTCCCCCCACAATAATCGTTTGGTCAACGTAAGGGAGTAGATGAGTATGGATTTCCCGGAAAAAATCCAAGCTAGGGTTATTTGGAGCATATAAGTTACAAAAAACATATGTGCATTGGTAAAGCTCAGTGACTAAAATTAGGTATCTGCCTCGAGGGTCATTAATTTCAGTCCGGACCTTAAGCGGAATATGTTTCCCTATTAAGATCACAACTCCTGCCGATCGGGTAGTAGTGGAGGCAAAATGCACTGCCTCAACCCAGCCTCTGCGCAATTTGGCATGCTCCAGGTCACTTAAGTGGGTCTCCTGTAAGAAAGCTAAATCCACTGACTTTCTCCGCAATGTTGTTAAAATTTGAGAGCGTTTAATGGGAGAGTTAACCCCACATACATTCCATGAAAAAAATCTTACTGTCTTTACTAGCCATGTAGAGTAAGGGCTACACATTATATGGAAAAGATTAGATTATTTTGTCTGAGAGTCCACCCAGCTAGGACCCCCAAAACCAACTGTTTAGCTCATAACCAATAGACATGACCAAGCCAAAATGCTCGTGAAGTAATAGGCAAAGCACAACCTAAGATCTGGTGTCCTCGTCTCTGTGTAGCCCACATCTCCTTACCTCCCATCCCCCTACCCTCCCCCTCCAGTACCCAACTTTCTCAATCCCCAGCAATATATCTAAGCCCTCAATTAGTAGAGATCACTTATTGTGCATACTGTTCCCCCTCCCCCTCCCACCTGGGTGCCTTATAAAACATATGGTGAGGGCATGTATTGCTTTGGTATTTCCCCCTGAATGGAAAAGGCAAACAAGAAGGAACCACACTACATGCCCAAAAACATAAGGTCTGTGAACTGGATTTATACGTAACTTTCCCTGAAAAGGGAACCATAACTGTCAACTATTCATCCAAACAGCATGAGATGCTGAGCTTCCATGAGCCCCGGGGGACTCAGCAATCAGGTATCTCCAGAGGTATGAGACTGCACACTGCGACTCAGCCAAAGAACAAGTTGAGTTAGGGTGGTTTCCTGAATAAAACACATCGGCCCCAAGTTCCTGGAATAAGGCCATGGCTTCTCAGCCTAGTCTCAGGAGGTATCAGAACTGTTCGGATTCGCCTGCTGCGTTTCCTCTGCATGCCGTGCTGTTTCCGCATTCAAAAATTTTTTGGCTTCATCGGGTGTATTAAACCTGCGGAAGCCCCACTTCGTGGGGACACGCAATCGTGCCGGGTAGGTAATAGTGGCCCTCAGGCCCAGGGCATAAAGTGGTGCACAAAGTGGAGCCATAGTTTTGCATTGGACACTGAGGGAAGCTGAAAAGTCCTGGAAGACAAGGACTTCCTGGTTTTCATATAAGAGGGATGTACCTACTCTCACCGCCCTCAAAATGTCACTTTTGTGCATAAAGTTTAAAAGCTTAGCTATCACCACTCTTGGCCGGGTGGCATCCTCTCTTCTAGGCCCAAGACGGTGCGTGCGTTCCACTCTCAGGGGGCCATGTGCTGCCGGTAGGTCTAATTCGCGAGTTAGCCAGGTCTCTAAAAATGCTGGTAGCTCTCGATCTCCCAGAGACTCCGGCAGGCCATCAAAACGAAGATTGGAACGACGTGACCTGTTTTCCAGGTCATCTAGGTGAGCTTCATGTTTGGCCACTGTTTCTTTAAGAACCTGTATCTCAGCCACATGGTCGCGGTGGCCATCTTGCAGCTCTGAAACCTGTCTCTCAACCTCTTCTTCGCGGGTGTCAAAGCCAGCAAAGGTAAGTTTCATCGAGATAAGCTGCAGGTCCGGCCAGTGGGCTTCTTGAACCACCGCCTTAATATCTGCTAGAGCCTCGGCTTGCGGCAGACCCGGATCGCTCAGGTCCTCTTCTGGTCACGGCTCCAGGGGCCGCAGCTTTTCTTTTTCTTTGTCGTGTTTTGCCAAACATGCAGCCATGGCGCGAATCGGGTCTTCTGTGTGTTGTCTGGCAATCAGCGCAGCACCGGAGAGGAAATCAAGTAAATTAATTTGTTTTGGCACTGTAGAAGAGCCCAGGTGGGAGAATGGAGAAGGGGAAGAGACATCCTCACCCTTCACTGCATCACGAGATCTCTTCGAGAAGCTGGCTTTTTATCCTCTGGCAAACAAGGGACTTGTGCTTCGCCCCATCTATATGCCATTTTTTCCAATATTGCCAAACAAAAGGGAGCCCTTGAAGGGCAGGTTGGTGAGATTGGACTTAGAAACAGTATCGGCCGACCAGTTACACAGCCACAGCTGCCATTTAGCCATTATTACGGAAACAGCTCCTCTGGCAGCTTTGCGAACCAGGCCACATCAGTCAAGAAGGAAACCCCCAGTTCTATCCCTGAAACGACTCCGCCAGAGTCTTGCGAAAGATGCAAAGTAGCTCAAACCACCAAGGCACAGCAAGAAGCAATCTGCAAATTCATTGACATGGCCTTAAAGGGTTGCTTAACAATAGCCTCGATCCTCCTATCCTGAGCATCCTTTAGAGTTGCTCCTCCTTCTACCAGGATGGTGTTTTGCTTGGTGACAGAACACACCGATTCATCCATCTTTGGGAAATGCAATTGCTGTCTGGCCTGCAGATCCAAGAGGTATAAATCCACCAAGATGCATCTCCCTTTAAAGGTTGCCCCTGGTGTACTCCATTCAAGGTCAATCAACTCTTGAATAGCCTCCGGAAGGGAAAGAAAACATGAAGCTTTGCGAAGGGTGACCAATATGGGGTCCTTCTACACACCCGAAGAGTCTCAACCAGCCACTCCAAGGGTCTTCAAAGTCTGAGAGATCAGACCTGGCAGCTTATTTCTATGAAAGAAATGGAGTTCTGTGTGGCTTTAAATCTGGGGAAATCTCCCTTTACTCAAGAGGGGAGCAATGCAAATCAGTATCATCTTGATCCACATCAACTCAAACACTGTCAGGATGCGCAGCGCCGTGGCATTTGCCTGTGGTGGCAGACACATGGGAACTTCGAGCATGTGATCCTGATTTAGAAGGTATTGCTGACTCAATATGTCCCTGTAGAAAAGTCTGTAATCCCTGGAAGAATTCCACCCAGGAAAAGGAGGATGGCTGCATACCAGGTCCCATAGACCCAAACCTGTTGTCCTGAGAGCAAGTCTCTCCTGTAAATGAGTCAGCCAGCAGATAAACTGAAGAAGGGAGACATCCTTGTTGTGTTGCCTTTGGCCCTACTCCCCTCAGACTGAAGGGATGGACCATTGTCTGCAAAATCAGGAGGCGGCAAATCTCCTTGAGCAACCAGGCAGTGCTGGCATTGCTTGTAGAAAGCTCCAGCTGTATCGGCATTATATGTGGCATGCAGCACAAATGGCTAAGTGCTTCAACTTCTTTGACGGCGGCACCATGGTTGATATGTATTCAAAACACCCACAGTGGTCAGGTATGCACTTAAATATGTGCACAGTTATGTGCTTAGCAAATTGTGCTGAAATATGCGCATAGAAAATGCACAGGCAGGTATATGCTTAAATATGCGTGCAATTATGTGCTTAAGAAAATGCCCAAAATGTGCTGAAATACATGCACAAAAAACACACAGGTATAGTGCGCAAATCGCATTCAGCGATGCGCTTATCTACGCTCATAATGGGACACAGAATTAGGTGCGCAGGCGCGCACCATCACACACAAAAATGCGTGATGGAACTGCCGTGCAGCCTGGGAAGTAAGTCTGAGAGCAGGGCCTAGCCAAAAGGCTGCTCAACCCGCCATGCCTGAGCTGCCTTCACATCTCATAAACTCCCCAGAGATGTGAGCGGGAGATGCCAAACTCCAAGGAGAAGGACCCAGGAGGAAGTAGCCTTACTAATGCTTCCTTTTGTTTTCTTCTTTTTTTTTTTTTTTTGTTAAGTAAAAAATTTTAACCTGAGCTCAGCCGTCTCTGGCTGAGAGCAGGAAACAGGTTCCTGGCTACGGGGTTGGGGAGCGAGCAAACATCTTCACTGCCGAGCTTCTCTTGGCCTGCAACCACTAATTTTATTTAAGTCCATGCCAGAATAAGGCTACCGGACTGAAGGCTCTCAACTGAGGGAGTGACCCAACGGTATCACTTCAGGAGGCAAGAAGTGCTACATAATCGTCTCATCGTTTTTCTGTTTTTCTTCTTTCTCTTTCTCTTTATTTATTTATTTATTTATTTTTTGGTGGGCCATGCCGAATAGGGAAATACATGTCCACCATCTGCTGAAGATGAAGAATACTGGTGGGCTGATGATGGGGCAGGACTATATATCTGTGACGTCAGCTTCTTACTCCATCTTCACCTGCTGACTGAGCTGCATAACCCACTGGTGGGGATTGACCTGCCTGAATGCAGAGGTTTATTTAGTATTTTATGAATTGTTTATAGATATCTGTATTATGAATGTTTATTTTGTAAATCTGCCCTGTACAATGGATTTGGAAGTGGCAGAATATAAAATTTAAATAAATAAAGCTGTGGGGTTTGAAATGGGGGAAAGAGGCTCTCACCGTGTAACTTTTTTTTTTTTTACCCTTTTAGTGCTTTCGAGCTGCCTCAAGAGGGGGCGGGGGCATGGATGGGGGTTGTGACAAGACTTTTGGAATTTCTACTCTTTAGGGGAGGCCTTTGTTTGGTCTGCTCTGGTCCCATTAAGACACTGCCCAGAAGCATCAGAATGCGCGTTGGCATCCTAGTGCTCCCAGAGAAAGTTAGCTGCAACTCCTGAGTTGTAGCTAACTTTCATGAAATAACTTGGCTTGTGATTTTTCAGGCATGATCTATTTCATTATCATAAAATTGCCTAGTAATGAACTGCTTTGCATGTATTTGCAAGTTATTTGTATGCAAATAACTTACTACCAATATGTTGTCATTTAAGTTTAAGTAATGTGCAGTATTTAAAGTTCCACATTATCACTGTGTTAAGGCATTTACTGTGCGGTAAATGCCTTACGCAGCTTAGTAAATTTGCTCCTTGGTGAAGTATGATTAAGGCTTTAATAAATTGCTCTAGAGACCTAATAGCATGGGTTTGTTATGTCATTTGCGTTTTTGTTTGCAGGACGTCCTCCGGGTCCTGAGATGGAATATTGCACTGACCGGGAATCCTATTCTCTGGCTGCCGGCCTTGCTTTAGGAATGGTTTGTCTTGGGGTAAGGTCTTGTGATTTTTCATAAAATTGCACACACTTTTTTTCATAGTTAAAATTTGAAGTGGATAAATGAGTGAAGAAGGGAAAAAGATACCTTGTCCCAGATTTTTCTGCACAAATAGTGAAATCATACAAAACCACAATCTTCCAATGTCAGAAAGGACTCTTTCTCCAGTAACCTGTTAGTGTAATGCCTCATTTCTCTTTCTTGGTATAGTTGTTTATTAAGATGTCTCTGTACTGTTATATTCAGTAATAAAGATTTTTTGTTGCAGTACTTACTTGCTTTGGAGACAATTTGAAATGCCAGCTGATTTCAGTTATTTTGTTGGTAATCCTGAAAATCTGCATACATCATTCACTAGCCTGAAAGGGTCATTTAGTGCCCAGCTGTTCTGTTTCAGTTTTTCAGTAACTAATTTTACGTTTGGTTACCATGATGCTCCCTTTTTACTTACTTGTTTACTTCCTGTTGCCAGTCCAGCACCTCTGTTACTTTGCTGTTGGCAGGCAACCAACTTCCTCTTCACACAGGCCGGTCTATCCACAAGTTGGGTTGTGTATGCCAACCAGCAGATGGAGACAGAGATCAAAGGCTCACAGATGGCACTCCTCATATCCAGATAAACCCACAACGAAGTGTGGAATGATGGGCAAACACACTAAAATGAACACAATCCAACAGGTTGTGTTGCAAAATCAATTGCAAAGGTCCATGTAAAACAAACCAGAAAAAACAATTTAAACAGAGAGTTCAATAATTCCAAAAAATTATTGAACTCTTCCTGTTTAAATTGTTTTTTCTGGTTTGTTTTACATGGACCTTTGCAGTTGATTTGAAACACACCTGTGTAGTGCAGACAGCTGCTTAATGCGGAAAAAAGACCATGCTGTACTGCAGGCTGCAGATGATGCCAGGGGAACCTCAAAGGTTGGTGCCAGAAGTGATCCGCAGCCAAAGGGGTCATGGCCACCTAAGATTTCATTGCTGCTGGAAGTTCTGGGACTGTGAGTAATGAGATTTTCATCTGTGGGTCTCCCTCTACAGAGAAGGTTCAGATGGCAGGGCAGGAGCTACAGCATATGGATACGTCTCCAGCCCTGATGCTATAGAAGGTTGATTGGAACAAGGAAGTACCCTTTCTCGTCGGGGGCTCCCGGCACCTGCCTGGCTCAGGGTCAGAGATGGCATCTCTATCCTGGCTAGAATTTTTCCATGGCTTGCAAACTTTTTGCTGGGAGCAGGGCTACCTCTCTTTCCTTCTCCGAAGACTATCAATTCCTGGGGAAGAAAGAAGAAGCAAGGGGCGTGAGAACCTGGGGGGGGGGGGTGGGGGTAGACAATCCCTGGCACTCTGATGATTTCCTAAATGATTTGCAAGATCTCTCTCTCTCCTGGAGAGGCACCTGATGAATTGGAGGAAGGGGAGCTTCCTCCTTGAAGTGAAAGCCCATAGAGCTATGTTACACGTATTCCATACGGATGAGTTGTGACCCCTGATTGTGCAGTCTCAATGAAAGTTGCAACTGATGAGGACTCAGGGTGCGTCCTAATGTAGCATGAAAGGATCCAATTATGGTGAGTTTGAGGAAGTCATCCTGTTTTTCCCCACAGCATGAGGCAGTGCAGGAACTGATTGATTTGAAATGGAGCTATCAAGAGGCTAATTTTAAAGGGGATTGTATCCTGTGGATCCTTTGGTGCTGGAGCAATTCCCTTTCCCCAGAGCGGATGCTCCTGGTGTGTTCAGTGACCAAGTAATCCACAATTTTGGTTGAAGGAAGTGCAGCTCTGAAGGAACCCACAGGAACGGAGAATGAAGCTATGCTGAAGCAGGCTTTTGTGGTGTTAGCTATGAATCTGCAGATCTCGGTCTGCTGTTGCATTGTGGCACATTTGGGGTTTGCAACTGGCGCATGAGGTCCAGGAAGAGTTTCCGGAGAATGCTCCATCTCTCGAACCTGACTAGCTTTTTTGGTGGATGCTAGATATGATCTGGCTCGCTCAGTGACTAGAGGAGTGGCCTCCATTGTTACAGCCAGATGTTTTCTATGTTGCAGAAATGATCAACTGATAATATTTCCAAGTCCAATCTGACCAAATTGCCACTCAAGGGATGGCTTCTTTTTGGAAAGGAATTGGGGAAAAAATGGCCAACGTGTGGGGGGACTGAAAAGTTCCCCGTTATGCCAGAAGACAGAGTTAATCTTCATGGCACTCAGCCTTCATTGTGGGGTCATCAGCGAGACGCCAGAAGATTTAGGAAAAATAGGGGAATGTCGGGACAGAGGGACCGGTAACTTCTCTCATAACCAGTCCTTTTGGTACAAGAAGAAGTCCAAGGAGTGCTCTGCAGGAGCTGCCTCTTCCCGTCCTTCATAATGAAGACTTGGGGGTCCACCTGCATTTACCCAGAAATAGGCAGGTGTCTGTCAGTTTTCTATCACAGGTTATCTCAGATTATCTCTGATCAGTCTGTCCTAGAGATAATTCAGCATGGAGATGCCCTAGAGTTCAAGTGACCTGTTTCAGATGCATTTATGGTTTTGCCTTATGTTACGGAAAAGCAAGCGGAAGTTCAGTCGACTCTAGATAGGCTATTTGTGTTGAAATCAGTTGTCCCCAGTTCCAAAGGAACGGGAGGGGCATGGCCAGTACTTCATTTATTTCATAGTGCCAGAGAAAGAGGGCTTTCTTCGACCTATCCTAGATCTAAAGGGAGTAAACACAATTTTTAAGTAAATGTGCTCAGGATGGAGACCTTGCACTTGGTGATCATGGCAGTACAGAAAGGAGAATTCCTCATCTCTCTGGATTTAATGGAGGTGTATCTGCATATTTCCATTCCAGAGAAACACCAAATGTTCTTACTCTTTGCTGTTTTGGGGCATCTTTTTCAGGCACTACCATTTGGGTTGGCCATGGCCACAAGGACTTTCTCCAAGTTCATGGTGGTACTGGCGGTAGCCCTGCTCAGAGAAGGTATTTAGGTGCCCCCATACCTGGAAGACTGGCTGATTCGCACAAAATCATTCCAAGAGAGCAAAATGGTCATCCAAAGGGTGATTCAGTTGTTGCAGGAATTAGGTTGGGTTGTCAACCTATCAAAAGCAGTTTGCATCCTTTGCAGAACCTTGTGTATCTCGGGGCGCAGTTTGATGCAGAGGCTGGCTGAGTGTTTCTGCTGGAACAACGCATGCTGAAATTAGAGGCTCAGGTTCAGGGGCTTCAAGTGTAAGAAATCCTTCAGTTTGGAGTTACGTACCTTCAGACTCTGAGTTCCCTGGCTGTGACCTTGGATGTGGTCCCATGGGCATGGGCTTACATTCATCTGATTCAGAAGACTTTATTGTCTCAATGAAGCTCCCTGTCTCATGATTACAAGGTGTGTCTGCCTCTCCTGCAGGAGGTCTTGAGGAGCCTGCTGTGATGGCTGGACTGGTGTCATCTTGAGCACGGGGATGGATTTAATATCCCTTGTCTGAACGATGGTACTGTAGATGTGAGCCTGAAGAGATGGGAAGCCCATTGTCAGGACCTCAATGCACAGGCGGTTTGGTCCATCACCGTCTGGAAGCAAGGGCAATTCATTTGGCCTTCCTCAAGTTCTTGCCCCAGTTGTTCGAGAAGGCCAGTGTGAGTGATGTCAGACAACACCTCAGCGGTAGCATATACTGTATAAACCATCAAGGGAGAACTCTGAGTCCACAAATATCCCTGAAATGGATCTACTTCTCCCATGAGCAAAGGAGAATCTTCTTGCTTTGTTGGAATCCCACATAGCAGAAGTAGAAAATGTGCAGGCTGAATATCTTAGCACATTTTGGATCCCAGAGAATCGAGTCTCTTGGGAGCAGCATTCGACCTCATCATTGCATGATGAGATTACCATTCTTGAATCTGATGATGACTGGTACATATAAGGTGCCTCGACTTTTCAGTCGCAGGAGGGGCTCTCAAGCAGCAGGCATAGATGTTCTGATATAGATTAGCCAGAAGGGAAACCTTGTATGTGTTTTCTTCTTAGCCTATGATAGGCAAGGTCCTTCAAAGAATTGCGAGAAATTCAGGACTAATTCTACTGAGGTTATGGTTTGCGGATCTGTGTCACCTTTTGGCAGGAGTCCTCTACATTTCCCAGAGTAAGGAACCTTCTGTGTCAGGCCCAGTGGCTCAAGAGAATCCAGGTCAGTTCTCGCTTATGGTCTGGCCCTTGAGAGGGAGCGTCTCATGAAGTGAGGATATTCTCCAGATGTGATAGCAACTCTGCTGCAAGCCTGGAAGTTGTCTGCTTCTGTCGTATGTGTGTTTATGGAGAATTTTTGAGGATTGGTGTGCCAAGCAACAGTGGTTACCAGGTCCCAAATCACTGTGCTTCACTGCCAGTGATTTGGGATTTTCGTCATGAGGGCCTTGCTAAGAGTTTGGCCTCAAATACCTTGAAGGTTCAGGTGGCGGCTCTTACCTATTATAGGGGATGGATTCAAGGTAGGCTTTTATCATCCCATCCAGATGTAAGCTGAATTTTGTGGGGCATCAAGCACCATCTGTTTGAATTCTGGTTCCCCTTTGGGTCCTTAATTTGGTGCTTTCCATTTTGATACGGGCACAGTTTTTCACTCTTAAAATCCTTTCCTTGCAGTTGCTTACCTTAAAGAATGTTTTTCCTTGTGACCATATATTTGGTGAGGAGAATCTCGGATTGCAGGCTCTCTCATGTTGTGAGCCATTTCTACAATCACACAGTATAGGTTGCATCTTCATACGGTGCCTTCCTTAGACAAGGAGGGGAATGTGTTGGAATATGTGCTGCTAGGTCCTTTGGTTCTGCTCAAGCATCTGTTGAGTTTCCTTAAGGTGATCAATCGATTTCAAACTACACATCTTCTCTTTGTTTTGTATGACAGTGTATGCAAAGCGGCAGCTGCTTCTAAAGTAATAGTGGGCCTGTTGCATTAAGGATATGTAGAGGCAAATGTGCCTTTACCAAAACAGTTCTGAGCACATTCCATGAGAGCACAAGCTACTTTGTGGCTGAAATTTCAATTCTTATCTCAAATTTTTTGATTTGTAGATTGGCGATGTGATTGTTGCATGTTTTTTTCGAAGCATTATCGTTTGGATGTTTGAGTGAAGGAAGATGCATCCTTTTGCCTCATCAGTGTTTGAAAAGGGTGTGGGCAGCATCCCGCCTTTTGAGGGTGTAGCTTTTATATATCCCACTTGTGAATGGACTGGCCTGACTGGGTGAAGAGGAAGGTGAAATCACTACTTACCTAATAATTTCCTTTCCTTTAGGACAGTCAGACCGGTCCATACTCCCTCCTTAAGCTGCTTTCTTGTATGTGCCCTTAGGTTCATGGCAGATAGTCCTGGAAAAAGGGTATAGAGGACATAGCGTGCAAAACCAAAGACATTGGTGATTTTGAAAAGGATTGATACTTTTTCCCACATGGTGACCTTCAGGTTTGGCTGGTTTGGTACCTTTCTATATAAGAGACTATGTTAAACTGAAGGGGGAATGTCTATACTCTTTAGCATGTTCATAATTAACTTTTACAAGATTTACTGGCAGGCTGACGATAGCACGGAGGTATATGAGGAGTGACATCAGCAAGCCTTTGATCTGTCTCCATCTGCTGGTTATAGTGCATAACCTACTTGTGGATGGACCAGTCTGACTGTCCTAGAAGAAAGGAAATTATCAAGTAAGTAGTAATTTCACCTTGCTTCTGTTGCTGCTTCTGCGTTTCACGCACATCTGGGCACATATATAGACAGTTGATGAAATAAGCCAATCACTTGTAGTCCATTGGTTGAATTGAGCCATTAAATCACTTAAATACCTTCAAGATAGATGAGGCATGCTATAATAATGTTTTATTTCACATCATGTTCTCTCTAGCAATGAGAGAGAGAGAGAGAGAGAGAAAAGGCCTGAGCCACATTCTACTTGGCATTTTCATCTGGCTATCTTGTTTATAAAAGGGTAGAGTTTCAAAATGTAACAATAGTGATTCAATGGGGGAAGGGCATGGATATTGTGTTGCTTTGACACTTCTCTTTCTGATTTCAAACAAGGGTCAGGTTTTTTTGCAATACAAAAAATAATTATTGAAAGTTCACTATTGTATTAGCAATTGGAAAGATTCATGCAATCAGAATTGGGAAACTGAACAGAAAGGACCTGCAGGCCCTCATTTCATAAGTTTTCTTTTGCTTGAAGATTTTTTAAGTATCTTTCTAATTGCTAGTAATGCATGCATTTAATGACTTTTTTTCAAAGAGGGAAAAAGAAGAAAATCATATTCAGTTGTGCCTACCCTCTTGTATTTGGGTGCTTTTTCTTTTTTTTTTTTTTTTTAGTGCTCCTAGGGTTCTTAGAATTTTGATGGCGGTAAGGATCATAAGGCCTATGTAGTCTGTCTAATTTCATTTCTGCTACATTGACTTAGGCACCTATTGATCTCTGTCTTCCCCTTTACTCCTTTGCATCTAAGGATGCTCCTTGCTTTTCTCTTGCCTTCTTGAATTCTATTACTTATTTGGTCTCTTACCACCTTTTTTGCTGAAGAAATATTTTATGATTTTACCAGAGTCTATCCCCTTGGAGCTTTATACAGTAACAGCTTGTTCTAGAATTTCATGTCCATTGAAAAAGTCTGGCTGCTTTTACATATTGTATTTTAATAGTTGATGCTTGTTGAGACTTCACGGAGATGATTTGTATTTCAGCATGTTGAGGTCACATTGTTTGACTTGCGATTCTTTCAGCACCTGTTATTTTGTTGGTAATTCTGAAAGTCTGCATAAATAAGCATCACTAGACTGAAAAGGGGCATTTAGTGCATTAGTGCATACAGTCTTATAATGGCTTTGAGCAGTTCTGTTCATGAGCCAGATGAGGTGTCTGCAGCAAATTAGTGATCTGCCATATATGTCAGTGTGTATGGTCTTGCTTCTTTTTTAGCTGGGCAGCTCATAGTCCTTGTTACAGAACAGCTTCATAGCATGTTTTTTCATAATGAGTACTCACAGCACCCTATAGTGGCTTGTACTACAACACAGTGGTCACCAACAGATATATAGAAGCATAGAAATTGGCAGCAGAAGAAGACCAATAGGGCCCATCCAGTCTGCCCAGCAAGCTTTTACACTTATTTTCTCATACTTATTTGTTACTCCGACCGCTGAGTTCAGGGCCCTTATTGGTAACTTTTTTTATTCTAATTTCCTTCCATCCCCATCATTGATGCAGAGAGCAGTGTTTGGACCTGCATCAAACTGAAGTATAAGGCTTAATGTTTGAGGGTAGTAACCGTCGTATTGAGCAAGTTACCCCAATGTTTGTATACTCATACTGCTCAGATCAGTGCCTTGTTAGATGTTGTCTGGATGTAAATCCTATTTCTTCATTCCCCCCTGCTGTTGAAGCAGTGAAGCTGTGGCTGGATATGCATTCAAGTGAAGTATCAGGCTTAATTTGTTAGGGGTAGTAACCGCCGCAAGCTACTCCCACGCTTATTTGTTTACCTAGACTGTTGCAATTCAGTCCTTGTTGGTTGTTGTTAAATATTTTATTTATTATTTATTTAACAGTTTTTCTATACCGACATTAAAATACACATCATATCGGTTTACATTTTAACAAAATGATGGAAAATACAATAAACAGGGGAGGGGGAAATAGGACAACCGATAAATAGGATATAGGAAGCAAGGAAGAAGCAAACAACAGAATGAAACCAATAAAGAGCGATAAAATAAAATGGAAAAGAGAATTTACAAAAATGCAACAGTATTACATAGTTACGTGATTCAGCAGGTTACTTTGGAACAATGAGGATAACATCGAAGGTCATGGGGAAGGGGCAACATCCTCTTTTCTTCATTCTCCCTGCCGTTAAAGCAGTGAGCTGAGCTAGATATGCTTTCCAAGTGAAGTAACAGGCTTAATTGGTTTGAGGTAGTAACCGCTGCAACAAGCAAGCTACTACCATGTTTATTTGTTTACCCAGACTGTGCTACCTTGTTGGTTGTTTGCCTGAATGCAAATCCTCTTTTCCACATTTCCTCTTGCCGTTGAAGCATAGAGTAATGTTGGAGTCGCATTAACCGTGTGAATGTTTATTGAATAAGGGTATTAATCTCCAGGTAGTAGCCGTCATTCCCGCAAGCCACCCCCATACCTCTTCTCTTCATTCCCATCCTCCAAGCTTTATGGATCCGCATTGTTTATCCCACGCCCCTTTGAAATCCTTCACAGTTTTGGTCTTCACAACTTCCTCCGGAAGGGCGTTCCAGGCATCTACCATCCTCTTCGTGAAGAAATACTTCCTGACATTGGTTCTGAGTCTTCCTCCCTGGAGTTTTAAATCATGACCTCTGGTTCTGCTGATTTTTTTCCAACGGAAAAGGTGTCATTGACTTTGGATCATTAAAACCTTTCAAGTATCTGAACATCTGTATCATATCACCCCTGCTCCTCCTTTCCTCCAGGAAATACATATTTAGCATTCTTCTGGCTTTAGCTATCGCCTTGTCACACAGTTTCGCCAACTTCAGATCGTTGGACACTATCACTCCAAGGTCTGTCTCCTGTTCCATGCACATCAGCCCTTCACCCCCCAAGACTCCATTGTTGGGACTCTAATCATATATTAATATGTAGATAGATGTTTGAGCTATTTGAATGTCTGTCATATCCCTCATGTCTCTGCTGTCCTCTGAGGCATACATATTTAGTTTCTTAAGCCTTATCTCATATGCTTTTTGATGTAAACCTTGCAGCATTTTGATAACTCTTTATCACCTCCACTCTTTATCATTTTGCAGATTTAGCCTCCAGAATTTGACACAATAATCTAGATGGTCTCGCAAAAATCCTGTACACAGGCATTATTCTCTGTGGACAGGCAGGATGATTATCAGCCACAAATATGGGGTTGATACCATCATACAATGCTGAGACAGAAAATCTCTCTCGGACAGCCCTAGATTTGTCAATAGTCACCATTATCTGTGCCTAGGATGGCAGACATTTAGGGTCAGCAGGCTGCCTAAGGTTTGCTGCCTGTCAGCTCTGCTGAATCTTATTCAACAAAGAACAGCCCTCTGCTACCCTGTGATAGCCTCTTACAAAAGTTGGGAGGGAGAAAGCTGCCTAAGGGCAGCAAAACCCTAAATTCATCCCTGCTTTCGGAGCTCAGAAAACTCAATATTTTATGAGCATTGCAGTGGGTGTTCTGCTCAGCAACTGCCGCAAAGGTCTCCTCAGTCTTTTTTCTTATGCTTATGTACAAGGATGCATTTTTGTGTGCTTTCCTTCAGCTGCTTGTGAAATAGATGGAATGGGTGTTAGTATTTTTTCAAAACGGAGTTCAAAACTAGCCTCAGCTCTCTTTAAAATGGCAAACAGCAAACCCAGCTTCAAAAGATGCCCCTGCTGCTTCTACAAAATGATTTTACCTGATCAAATAACCACGGTTTGCTGCTTAGGCCTGTCACATGATGCACCTAATTGTGCTCCCTGTGCCCAATGTCTTCCAGGGCCAGAAGCTCTAGAATCTTTACACTAAAAGAAGAGATGCAGTGGCTATAACAGGAAAATATGTTGTATCCTGCCACCAGACCAGAAAGGAAATCTGGTGAGGAACAATATGGACTAGCACCAAAACCTGAGACATTTCCCTGATGTAACCTGTACCTTTAATTGATGCATTACCATTTTGTAAGATTAATTCTTTCCCTATCCTTTAATTTTAATAATTCTGTATATTACTTTGCCACCCGTAAAATTGTCATGCCAATAAAGTAATCTGAAAGAATTTTTGTTTATTTAAAAAATGTATTTTCTGCTCTCATACAGATAATGTTTGAGGCGGATTACATACAAAAGCAATACCTGAAATAACAAAGAAATAGGAGAAGCCTCTGGGTCAGCAAAGAGGGAAACCATCACCAAGTGAAGGATCTTTGCCTAAATCAAAAAAGGCGACATCCTCTCATGATTTAGAAAATTTGGATGCAGGTGTTGTTCCCGTCAAACAAAGAGGAAGAGAAGTTGAGCTGATGGTACTGAATCATGCAAGAGCCAAGGCAGGCCCCTGTTGGCACAGACAATACATTGGCGCACAGGAAGACACATTAAGCACCATCATTCTTCAGCACAGAAATTTCTCCTACATCGACAAGTAAAGGTACTACATCCATGGTCAGTTGCTAACAACTTTGTTGCTGAGAATACAAATGTTGAAGCTAATCAGACAACAATGTTAGTTCATTCTGAACCTACCCCTTCCAAACAATCAATGCTAATTCTAGTTCCAGAATCTGACAGTTGTTCTACTGGGTTTCCTTCTTCCAAACAGGCACTCATCCCTTCATGATACTTGATTTCATCAAAAAATATTTTACTAATATATCAGATTCTCCACCTCCTTCATCCTAGCTAGAACAAATGTGTTCCATTCTGGAGTCCATGGCCCTTAAATCTGAAAATCAATCTATTGGTTCGCCATATCAGACCAGGCAAGAAAAGTTACACACTATAAATCTCATGTTTCACCTTCATCCATAGATAGGACAACTTCAGAAGATCCAAATACAGGATCACCGTCTGTCATATTATTCTGATGCTGAAGGGTCCACCGGTCTCCATCAGACCGCTCTCCACAGCTTTCGAGAAGTACATCTTTGCCAGAGGATATAAAAAATGACAAAGCAATTCAATTTACTTTACTTTTAGTATATCCTAGAGAGGATATATTTGGCATACTTAAAAGATTTTTGAAAGCTTGTTTAAATAGATGGTGTTTTATGGCTTTGTTTGGAGAGAAAGTAAAAGAAATGGTACTTCTTATTAAAGATAACTGCTCCACTCCTTCCCTGTCAGCAGCTACAACTGAGCATCCATTTACAAGTAGGAAAAGGTTATCCAAGGCACTACAGAAGACGTACCCAACCAACTTTTTTCAGCAGACTCACCTGCAACTTCAGTAGACAAGGCCACATAAACCTCTCTACCAAACACAATCAAATCCAATCCTAGCTTTTGACAACAGTATCAAGAAAGCTTATTGATTAAAGAACCTTCCAGTTGGGGAAGACTTCAGCCCACTATGTCAGTGTTTCCCAACCAGTGTGCCTTCAGATGTGATCAGGAATGCCATGGAAAGTAACCATTACTTGATCTGCAGATCCATGCCAACACCTGGACTCTGCTCTCAGCACCTTGCAAAAACAAGACACTAGTGGTGCCTCTTAAACATTATTCCTGTTCTCTCCCTATTCCAGAATTATTTTTCCATTTTTGTTTTCCCAGTTCTTGTTCCTTTCTTTTTCTCTGGCTTTGTTCTTTCTCCCTTCTCCTACAATCCCTCATCTCTCTCTTCTTTCTCCTGCCCTCATGATTTTTTCCCTCCTCTTCATACTTGATCCTCTCTCTCTCTCCATCTGTCCCCCCTTTGCTCCTCCCCTGGGATGGCCCCCAACATCTCCTTCCAATCCTGTCCCTACCCCCAAGCCCCTAGCAGGAGCAGCAGTGCAAATACTGTGTCAGTATCCTGTGCATTCTTCCTCAAGGCATTCATACATTTTCTAACCTCTCTCAACATTCTCCACCTTTTGCAGTCTCTCCCTCACCTAAGTATTCACCCCTTCTCTCCTAACCCTCTTTCAGCATTCACCCCTTCTCTTCCCCACCTGTCCATTTCTGGGTGTCATCCTCCTCTGCTGTCATTAGAGTCCCAAGTCCCTTGTGGCACAGGTGTCTAAGACCTGGGCAGTGACTATCCAAGTAAACAGAGCACAGCAGAGAAGAGCCCTGTACTCCAGGAAGAGGTGGGGAGGAGGAGGGGCTGGAGCAGGGAGCAGAGGATCTTCTCTGCTGCTGTGTGGGCTCCCTATTTCTTTCTCTCTCCTCTGGTCTTCCTCAGTGCTGTCTGGTTGCCATGGGGACAAGAGGGTAGGGCTGAAGCAGCAAGCAAAAAATTTGGGTAATTGTCCAATAAAATCCAGCATGAGCCCAGGGAGGAGGAGGATATACTGAAACTGTCAGCAGGTGGCAGCATGAGAAGAACTTTCCCAAGGTACACTGGTTGAGAAGCACTGCTCTAGGGAACCATACTCCCTCATCTGGAATTGTCTGGCTAACCACTCTATACCTCAATGTATACACGCATATGCTATTCATAAAGCTCACAGGAAATTTGTTTCCTCATATCATCAATCATTACCAGTATCATGTTCTCCCTTTCGGCCTCTCCAGGATGTTCACAAAATGCCTCACAGAGGTTGCTACTCATTAGCAGGCTGCCTCCAACTGTCCACAAGGATCCTCCGTCAGCTGAGTATCTGATATTTATTTTTCTGATATCTGGACTCTTAGCCAAAAATGTTTTGTATAACTGCATTGTTGATAGAGAAGCATAATTAGACCTTATCAAGGTTGATTTAATCAGGGAAGTAGGCATTTGGTTGGCTGAAACTGATTAATATTTGACACTTAAAAATATATGCTGTCAGTTTTCTTGAAAATATTGTCTTTAAGACAGAATCTTATAATTGCATTATTGATGGGAGTGTCGGGCCGAATTTGAAAGCGCTGTATTGTAATAATTATTTGAGACATTAAACATTTTAAAGTAAGGATTTTTTTTTTGAGTCAATTGTAATCACTTTGCAAGATAGGGCCTGGGGAGGGGAACAACTTGTAATTAGCAACTCAGAAAAGGCTTGAGCACACCAGACGAAGGTGCCCACCCCAGGGCTTGTTCTTCTAATATAGTCCACCTGGAGTAAGAACTGGAAACTAGTTAATCTAGTAAATTAACAATTTCTTAGGTGTTCTCTATCAAATAAATTGATCAAAATGAGGACTATCCAGCTGTAACAACTGTGGAGCCTTTATTTTGAGGAATAATCATCTGGAAACTTAGGACTTGCCCCATTTGTTCAGAACTCTCGTCCATGAAAGAGGAATTAGTTCACCTTATAGCTGAATTAGCTGCAATAAAGAAAATATCAGCAACTAACAAGAAATCCACACCCACTCTACAGTATAATTCAGGAATCGTTTCACCATTACCAAGAACTCAAAAGCCCAAGAAAAAGAGGTTTACAATGGACACAGATAGGACAAGACATTTGACCCAAAGACATCCATCCTTCACAAATGTGGAGCCCATATGTGTCGTTCCCCCCCCCCCCCCCCCCCCACACACACACATACTTACAAGTAGCAAACAGAAACCCAGGAACCAAATGGATTACTGTGGGCTCTGGTACAGTAAGACTTGTGATGAAGAGATACACACCTTCTCAAGTGGACACACATACAAAGTGCCTTCTTTGTATTACATAATGAGGAAGCTAAAGCGATGGAGATTGAGAGGTATCTGAAAAGAGAGAAGAAACCCAATGCACGCAAAAATTCTGGAATACAAACAACCATCAGACCAAGTTCATTGTGCTGTGTGATCCAGTCATTAAAGGCATTCATTTGAGAACTCTTTTCAAGGGGACACTATAGGTAAAAGCTTTCTGGGATCATCGGCCCAGTAGAAACGCATTCAAATAGCATGATCAAAGAAGAAAGCAAGGACTCTGAAGTTGATATCATCCATCTGGGAACCAATGACCTTGCTAGAAACTGCAATCCAAGCGGTACAGAGAGACTTTCAGTCTCTGGCAAAGCAGATTAGTCACATGGTAAAGACTATTGCCTTTTCAGAAGTCTTACCTGTTCATGGAAAAAGGAAAGAGACTAAGCCATATACATAAATTCAATACATGGCTCAAAACTTAGTGTAAGGAATGAAGTTTTGGATATATAAATAAAAAACGTCTAATAAATATTGGAGGCTGGGACAATTATGGAACAGAAAAGGACTCCATGTCAAAGATGGCTTAAATATGTCTGTGGCAGGAAAAAGGATACTAAGGGATAAATTCAAATCTTATGCCATAAGGCATTTAAACTAAAAGACGGGGGTGGTAGAAGGACATTGAAATGTCACCCCCAACAAAAAACAAACCAAATACAAAAACAAAGGAAAAGGGTGAAGGGCATAACAAAAGTCAGCTGAATAAGGCAAAAAACAAGTCCAAGAAAAGCAGTAAATGGAACAAGAGAAACTGGAAAGCTAAGGACCACAAATGATCGTAGCCTTGGCAGTAAAATCCCAGACCTGCAAGCCCCTAATGGTGGAGGCGGACTTGGATACTGTTGCTGTTACAGAGACATGGTTCATGGAATTTCATGATTGGGATATGGCCATGCCGAGCTATAACTTGTTAAGGAAGGACAGAAAAAGAGGAGGAGGAGCTCTTTATGTCAAAAACAATATCCAGGCAACTGAACTGCAAGGAATAGGGGGTAGAGAAGAAGCATTATGGACCATCCTAAAAAAAGAAAATAGAGGATTGTGCAGCCATTTTACTGGAATGGTTTAACAGGCCTCCGACTCAAACAGAAGAACTAGACAGAGAGCTGGTTGAAGACATCCAAAAGGTGGGAAGGAAGGGGAGATGTGTGCTTGTTGGAGATTTTAATCTGCCGGATATAGACTGGAGGATTCCTTCTGTAGAATCTAACAGAAGTAGAGAGATAGTGGATTGCCTGCAAGGGGGGCTCTTTTCAAACAAATGGTAATGGAACCAACGAGGGAGGGAGTTATTCTCACATTTGAGGGCTGTGCTCAGCCAGAATACAGGAAATGCTAAAGCTGTGGTAGGCCTGATTGACAAACTGAAAGAGTAGGTAAATCACCTGGACCGGATTGGTATACACCCCAGAGTATGAAGGAACTAAAAAATGAAATTTCAGACCTATTAGTAAAAATTTGTAACTTATCATTAAAATCATCCATTGTACCTGAAGACTGGAGGATAGCAAATGTAACCCCAATATTTAAAGAAGGGCTCCAGGGGCGATCCGGGAAACTACAGACCGGTTAGCCTGACTTCAGTGCCAGGAAAATAGTGGAAAGTGTTCTAAACAATCAAAATCACAGAACATATAGAAAGACATGGTTTAATGGAACAAAGTCAGCATGGCTATACCCAGGGCAAGTCTTGCCTCACAAATCTGCTTCACTTTTTTGAAGGAGTTAATAAACATGTGGATAAAGGTGAGCCGGTTAGATATAGTATACTTGGATTTTCAGAAGGCGTTTGACAAAGTTCCTCATGAGAGGGCTTCTAGGAAAAGTAAAAAGTCATGGGATAGGTGGCGATGTTCTTTCGTGGATTGCAAAATGGCTAAAAGACAGGAAACAGAGAGTAGGATTAAATGGGCAATCTTCTCAGTGGAAGGGAGTGGACAGTGGAGTGCCTCAGGGATCTGTATTGGGACCCTTACTGTTCAATATATTTATAAATGATCTGGAAAGAAATACGACGAGTGAGATAATCAAATTTGCAGATGACACAAAATTGTTCAGAGTAGTTAAATCACAAGCAGATTGTGATAAATTGCAGGAAGACCTTGTGAGACTGGAAAATTGGGCATCCAAATGGCAGATGAAATTAATGTGGATAAGTGCAAGGTGATGCATATAGGGAAAAATAACCCATGCTATAATTACACGATGTTGGGTTCCATATTAGGTGCTACAACCCAAGAAAGAGATCTAGGTGTCATAGTGGATAACATATTGAAATCGTCGGTTCAGTGTGACTGCAGCAGTCAAAAAAGCAAACAGAATGTTGGGAATTATTAGAAAAGGAATGATGAATAAAACGGAAAATGTCATAATGCCTCTGTATCGCTCCATGGTGAGACCGCACCTTGAATACTGTGTACAATTCTGGTCGCCGCATCTCAAAAAAGATATAATTGCGATGGAGAAGGTACAGAGAAGGGCTACCAAAATGATAAGGGGAATGGAACAACTCCCCTATGAGGAAAGACTAAAGAGGTTATGACTTTCTAGCTTGGAGAAGAGACGACTGAGGGGGGATATGATAGAGGTGTTTAAAATCATGAGAGGTCTAGAACGGGTAGATGTGAATCGGTTATTTACTCTTTCGGATAGTAGAAAGACTAGGGGACTCTCCATGAAGTTAGCATGGGGCACATTTAAAACTAATTGGAGAAAGTTCTTTTTTTACTCAACGCACAATTAAACTCTGGAATTTGTGCCAGAGAATGTGGTTCGTGCAGTTAGTATAGCTGTGTTTAAAAAAGGATTGGATAAGTTCTTGGAGGAGAAGTCCATTACCTGCTATTAAGTTCACTTAGAGAATAGCCACTGCCATTAGCAATGGTTACATGGAATAGACTTAGTTTTTGGGCACTTGCCAGGTTCTTATGGCCTGGATTGGCCACTGTTGGAAACAGGATGCTGGGCTTGATGACCCTTGGTCTGACCCAGTATGGCATTTTCTTATGTTCTTATGTGTCCAGATAAGTAAAAAGTTTAACATAGTAAGCCAATCTGGGGCAGGGTCTTGTCAAACTCAATAGCAGATACAGGGTCCTGAGAACAACCTTGACCAAGGGTAACTAACTCCCTCCCACCCTTGCCCCTCTACCCTCCCATCCCTGGGGTTGGGTTTCTGATATAATCTGCCTGAATACATATTTGTCAACTATATAAGCTGGTAATTTGGTAATTCCTTAAGTGTTATCCATAAAATTTACCAAAATGAGGACTATCCAATGCAGCTGTTGTGGAGCCTTTATATTGAGGGTAATCATATGGAAACTTAAGGCTTGCTCCATTTGTTCAGAACTCTCTACCTTGGAAAAGGAGCTGGCTGAAGTTAAAGCTGAATTAGCTTCAATAAAGAAAGTCTCACCCACTTTACATTATTCAGGAATTAATTCCCCATTACCACAGAATAACCAAAAGACAAGGAAAAAGAGATTTACTGTGGGCTCAGGTAGGATAAGACCTGTGACCCACAGACACCCTTTATTGACAGTTGTGCAGCCCACAAGTCTTCCCCCCCACTCACACAGGGCATTAAGGAACTCAAAAAAACAGTATTACAGTGGGCACTGGTAGAATTAGTCCTGTGATCTGGAGATACACACTGTATCAAGTGCAACAAGTACAAAATGCCTTCTCTGTATTAAATACTGAAGAAGTGTTATCTGAAAAGAAAGAAGAAACTCAATGCATACAGAAATTCCAGATCAGAAACCAAAGGAAAAAGCTCATTGTGATGGATGACTGTCATCAGAGGCACTAATCTTTTCCTTTGCACAAATGCAAAGGGAAAAGTGGATAACAAAACTCAACTAAAGAGGTCACAAAAGGAGTCCAGGAACAGCAGTAACCTGAATGAGGAAAGCTGGAAAGCTATGAGCACAAATGCTCGGAGTTTGGGCAATAAAATCCCAGATCTGCAAGCCCTAATGGTGGAGGCAGACTTGGACGTTGTTGCTGTCATGGAGACATGGTTCACGGAATCTCATGACGGGGATACGGCAATACCAGGCTATAACTTGTTAAGGAAGGACAGAAAGAATAGGAAAGGGGAAGGAGTGGCTCTTTATGTTAGAAACAATATCCAAGCATCTGAGCTACAAGGAAGATGGGGCAATGAAGAAGCACTATGGGCCAACCTAAAAAAAGATGGGGCATCCATTTTTATTGGAGTGGTTTACACGCCTCCACACCAAAAGGAAGAGCATGACAGAGATCTGGTTGAAGATATCCAAAAGATGGGGAAAGAAGGGGAAGTGGTGATCATTGGAGACTTTAATATGCCAGATGTAGACTGGAGTATCCCTTCTGCTGAATCTAACAATAGTAGAGAAATAGTGGATGCCCTGCAAGGGGCTTTGTTCAAACAAATGGTAATGGAACCCACAAGAGGGAGCTATACTCGATTTGGTGCTCACTAATGGAGATAATGTCTCTGATGTCCAGGTGGGCGCCCACCTCAGCACCAGTGATCGTTCAAACGGTATGGTTTAATATCACAAAAAGGATTCGGAAAAGAAGCACAAAGACCCAAGTTTTGCAGTTCAAAAACACGGACTTTGATGAAATGGGGAAGTACCTGGGGGAACAAGAGAGATGTGGAACAACAGTGGACCAAACTAAAAGGAGCAATTACCAAGGCAAACTAATCTATATGTTAGAAAAGTAAAGAAAAGCAAAATGAAACCTATCTGGTTCTCAAAGGAGGTGGCTGACAAAATAAAGGCTAAAAGAACAGCATTCAAGAAATATAAAAGATCCCAAAGGGAGGAGCACAAAGAAAAATATCTGGTAGAACTGAGGGAGATGAAGAAAGTAATCAAGACGGCAAAAAGTCAAGCGGAAGAGAGGATTGCCAAAGAGGTAAAGAGAGGTGACAAAACATTTTTCAGATATATCAGTGAAAAGAGAAAAGTTCAGTGGTATAATGAAATTGAAAGGTGGAAAGGATCAGTGTGTGGAGAGAGATGAAGAAATGGCAGAAATATTAAACGAATACTTCAGTTCTGTGTTCACTAAAGAGGACCCTGGAGAAGGATCGTCACTAGTTAACAAGAAACTGGAGGGGAATGGAGTAGAAGTAATTCCATTTACAATAGAAAATGTATGGGAAGAGCTGGGGAAACTGAAAGTGGACAAAGCCATGGGGCCTGATGAGGTTCATCCCAGGATACTGAGGGAGCTCAGAGATGTGCTGGCGGGTCCGCTGTGTGACCTGTTCAATAGATCCCTAGAAACGGGAGTGGTGCTGAGTGATTGGAGAAGAGCAGTGGTGGTCCCGCTTCACAAGAGTGGGAGCAGAGAGGCTGGAAATTACAGGCCAGTTAGACTCACCTTGATGGTGGAAAAAATTAATAGAGACTCTACTGAAAGAAAGGATAGTAAACTACCTACAATCTGGTGGGATGCTCAATCCGAGACAGCACGGATTCACCAGGGGAAAGTCCTATGAGACAAATCCTATTGATTTCTTTGATTGGGTGACTAGAGAATTGGGTCAGGGAAGAAACAAGCATTGTGATTATTTGGATTTTAGTAAAGCCCTTTGATATGCTCCCGCATAGAAGACTCATGAACAAAATGAGAAGCTTGGGAGTGAGTGCCAAGGTGGTGGCATGCATTACAAACTGGTTGATGGAAAGACAGCATGTGATGGTAAATGGAACCTACCTGAAGAGAGAACGGTGTTAAGTGGAGTGCCGCAGGGATCGGTGTTGGGATCTGTTCTTTTCAATGTCTTTGTGAGCAACATTGCGGAAGGGATTAGAAGGTACAGTTTGCTATTTGTGGATGATACTAAGATCTGCAACAGAGTGGACACGCTGGAAAGAGTGGAGATAATGAGATGTGATTTAAAGAAGCTTGAAGAGTGGTCAAGATGTGGCAACTGGGATTTAATGCCAAGAAGTGCAGAGTCAAGCATCTAGGATGCGGTAATCTGAAAGAACTGTATGCGATGGGGTTGAAGCACTGCTGTGCACTGAACAACAGAAGGACCTTGGGGGTGATAGTGTCTAGCGATCTAAAGATGGCGAAGCTAAAGCTAGGAGAATGCTGGGCTGTATAGAGAGAAAATTATTATCTAGTAAGTGAAAGGAAGTGATAATCCCCTTGTACAGTTCCTTGGTGAGGCGTCACCTGAAGTACTGTGTTCAGTTCTGGAGACCATATCTCAAAAAGGACAGAGACTGAATAGAGGTGGTCTAGAGAAGGACGATCAATATGGTGGAGGTGTCCGTCGGTCCTAGATGGCTTCGCCCCATTTGCCTCACCTTGTTCACGGCTCCTCCCGCTTACCTTGGGAAAATGGCTACCGCTGCGTCTGCAAGCTGCCCTCTCCGGCGTCCCCGGAACGGCTATGGTGCTGCCTCCCGCCATGCTCCTCCCAAGGGCCTACTAGGGTGTGCACGTGACCCTCATCTTTATTCCAACATTGGTGTGAACCTCGGGGGCGTCCCCCTCATGTGACGTCACGCCATCCGGGTATTTAGCCTGCCCTTACGTGCTAGCTAATCGAGTTAGCAAGGACTGGATTCGGATTGGTCTCGGCCGGTCTAAACTACTCTGCCGCTTCCGTGCTGCCGCTGGAAGCTCTCGCTCTCTGTCCTTCGGGGTATTGACTAACTTGGGTACCTGCTCCTCGTGCGCCCTCTACTTTATTTCAGGTGCCTTACAGTGATCAGGTACTCGCTCCTCGAGGGCCTGCTCTCCCTGCCTCGGTGCCAGTACCATCTACTTCAGCCTGGTGGAATCGCATACCTACAGCTACCATCTAGTGAGTATTCTAACTCTGTCTGTCTCACCTATAGTATTGCCTTGCTGGGAAACATACACCAGAATTCCCCTATACCAATGGGGTGAGAAGGGTCCCCTCTGCCAAGGGTCCCGTGACTGCTACATGCAACTACTGCCACCTCTGGTGGTATACACCAAGCTGTACAATCAAAGATCTAATTCTGTGTTTCTTCGTCCTGAGTCTAGCCCAGTACTGTGGCTCCCCATGGGGCCCCTCCCCGTGGGCGTGGTCATCTGCCACAGTACCCAAGAATCCACCCAAACACCTCTTAACCATAACACTATCAAATTACTTATGAGGAGAGGTTGAAGGACCTAAATGTGTATACCCTGGAGGAGAGGAGAAGCGGAGGAGATATGATACAGACCTTCATATACTTGAAAGGTTTTAATGATGCACTATCAGCAACAAACCTTTTCTGCTGGAATGAAACCAATAGAACTAGGGATCACGTAATAAAACTATGGGGAGGGCAACTCAGTATCAATGGGTTCAGACAACAACCAACAAGAACATAAGAAATTGCCATACTGGGTCAGACCAAGGGTCCATCGAGCCCAGCATCCTGTTTCCAACAGAGGCCAAACCAGGCCACAAGAACCTGGAAATTACCCAAATACTAAGAAGATCCCATGCTACTGATGCAGTTAATAGCAGTGGCTATTCCCTAAGTAAACTTGATTAATAGCAGTTAATGGACTTCTCCTCCAAGAACTTATCCAAACCTTTTTTGAATCTAGCTGCACTAACTGCACTAACCACATCCTCTGGCAACAAACTCCAGAGCTTTATTGTGCGTTGAGTGAAAAAGAATTTTCTCCGCTTAGTCTTAAATGTGCTACTTGCTAACTTCATGGAATGCCCCCTAGTCCTTCTATTATCTGAAAGTGTAAATAACCGATTCACTAAGTCTATCTCATGCTACTGTTGCTAGTAATAGCAGTGGCTATTTTCTAAGTCAACTTAATTAATAGCAGGTAATGGACCAGAATTGTACACAGTATACAAGGTCTGGTTTCACCATGGAGCGATACAGAGGCATTATTAAATTCTCCATTTTATTCACCATTCCCTTCCTAATAATTCCTAATATTGTTTGCTTTTTTTGACCGCCACAGCACACTAAGCCAATGATTTCAATATATTTTCCACTATGATGCCTAGATCTTTTTCCTGGGTGATAACTCGTAATATGGAACCTAACATCATGTAACTACAAAATGGGTTATATTTCCCTGTATGCATCACCTTGCATCTGCCATTTGGATGCCCAATCTTCCAGTCTCACAAGGTCCTCCTGCAATTTATCACAATCCGCATGTGATGTGATTGAACTACTCTGAATAATTTTGTAATCTGCAAATTTGCTTGCCTTACTTGTCATATCCCTTTCCAGATCATTTATAAATATATTGAAAAGCACCAATCCAAGTACAGATCCCTCAGGCATTCCACTGTTTACCTTTTATCACTGAGAAAATGTACCATTTAATCCTGCTCTCTGCTTCTGTCTTCTAACCAGTTTGCAATTCTCAAAAGGATATTGCCTCCTATCCCATGACATTTTGTTTTGAAAGAAGCCCCTCATGAGGGACTTTGTCAAACACCTTCTGAAAATCCAAGTATACAACATCTGTTGGTTCACCATCTTATTAACCCCTTCAAAAAAAAAAAAGTAGCAGATTTGTGAGGCAAGACTTCCCTTGGGTAAATCCATGCTTGACTGTGTTCCTTTAAACCATGTCTTTCTATATGTTTTGTGATTTTGTTCTTTGGAGTAGTTTCCATTTTTCCTGTTACTGCTCTATAGTTTTCCAGATCACCCCGGAGCCCTTTTTAAATATCGGGGTTACACTGGCCACTCTCCAGTCTTCAGGTACAATGGACAATTTTAATGACAGGTTACAAATTTTTACTAATAGATCTGAAATTTCATTTTTAGTTCTTTCAAAACCCTGAGGTATATACCATCCGATCCAGATATGCTACTCTTTCATTTGTCAATCTGGCCTACTACATCTTCCAGGTTCACCGTGACTTGGTTCATTTCATCTGAATCATCACTCTTGAAAACCATCTCTGGAACCGGTATCTCCCCAACATCCTCCTTAGTAAACAGTGAAGCAAAGAATTTATTTTTTGCGATGGCCTTATCTTCCTTAAGAGCCCCCTTTCATCCCTCAGTCATCTAATGGTCCAACCGACTCCCTCACAGGTTTCTTGCTTCGGATATATTTTTAAAAGTTTTTATTATGAGTTTTTGCCTCTATGGCCAACTTTATTTCAAATTCTCTCTTAGCCTGTCTTATCAGTGTTTTACATTTAACTTGACAAAGCTTATGCTTTTTCCTATTTTCTTCAGATGCATCCTTCTAATTTTTGAAGGACTTTTTTTGGCTAAAGAATGTGCACGAGATATATTTGATACAATGAGGGCAGTGCATGCAAATCTTATCTCATGTATATTCATTGTAGATAACCCAAAAAATAGACTTGATATTGTAGCTGGAAATGAATTCCAGAGTTTAACTATGTGCTGAGTGAGAGAGAATTTTCTTCGATTTATTTTAAATGAACTACTTACTAACTTCATGGGGTGCCCCCTGGTCCTTCTATTATATGTGAGAGTAAATAACAGATTTACATTAAATTGTTCAAGTGCTTTCATGATTTTGTCGACTTCTATCATATTCCCCCTGAGTTGTTTTTTCTCCAAACTGCAGAGCTCTAACTTCTTTAGCCTTTCCTCATAGGGCAACAGGTTCCATGCCCCATATCATTTTGGTCGTCCTTCTCTGCACTTTCTCCAGTGCAGCTATATCCTTTTTGAGATGTGGTGACCAGAATTGCACACAGTATTCAAGGTGCGGTCTCATCATGGAACAATAGAGAGGCATTATGACATCCTCCATTTTATTTTCTATTCCCTTCCTAATAATTCCTAGCATTCCGTTTGCTTTTTTGGTTGCTCTAGCACACTAGGCAGACGATTTCAATGTATTATCTACTATGATGCCTAGATCTCTTTCCTCCGTGGTAACTCAGATAACTCCTAAGATAGAACCTAACATTGTGTATCTACAGCAAAGGTTATTTTTCCCTATATGCATCACTTTGCACTTGTCCACGTTAAACTTGATCTGCCATTGGAAGCCCAGTCTTCCAGTCTCACAATATCCTCCTGCAATTCATCACAATCCGCTTGAAATTTAACTGCTTTGCAAAATTTTGTGTTCACCTCATTCGTCATACCACTTTCTAGATCATTTATAAATATATTAAAAAGCACCTGTCCAAGTACAGTTCCCCAAGGCACTCCACTGTTTACCTTTTTTCCACTGTGAAAACTGACCATTTAATTCTATTCTCTGTTTCTTGTCTTTTAACCAACTTGCAGTCCACAAAAGGACATAGTCTCCTATCCCATGACCTTTTAGTTTTTTTAGAAGCCGCTCATGTGGGACTTTGTCTAATGCCTTCTGGAAATCCAAATATATTACATCTACTGGTTCACCTTTGTCCCTTCAAAACCAATGTAGGAGATTTGAGAGGCAAGACTTTCCTTGGGTAAATCCATATTGGCTGTGTACCATCAAACCATGTCTATCTAAATGTTTTGTGATTTTATTCTTTATAACAGTTTCCACGATTTCCCTGCACTGAAGTCAGGCTCACCGGTCTATAGTTTGCCCGGATCACTCCTGGATCCCTTTTTAAATATAGGGGTTACATTGGCCATCTTCCAATCTTCAGGTACATCGGATGATTTTAATGATAGATTTCAGAACCCTGGGGTATATACCATCTGGTCCAGGTGATTTACTACTCTTCAGTTTGTCAATCAGGCCTTCCACATCTTCTAGGTTCACCATGATTTGGTTCAGTTGTTCAGAATCATCACCCATGAAAACCTTTTCCGGAACGGGTATCTCTCCAACATCCTCTTTAGTAAACACTGAAGCAAAGAAATTGTTTAATTTTTCCGCGATGGCCTTATCTTCTCTAAGTGCCCCTTTAACCCCTTGATCATCCAGCGGTCCAGCCATCTCCCTTGCAGGCTTTCTGCTTGACATGACTCAGGCAAAAGTCTTTCTTCTACAACAAAGGGGTATTTCTTGTAAATTGAACCCAGAAGGCAAGAACGAAACTTAAGACTAAATTTTGACACACTTTTTGACACTTGGCGTACATTTTAGCAAATTCTGGCTTTTCAGCAACCTTGAATAATTTTATAATTACTTATAAAATTATTAGTGTAATTTCACAGTACAGTAATGATTTTCTACTTAACTAATCTGATTTCATAGAAAAACATTTTGAAAGCACCACTACAATCATGGCCATCCTGCTTATCCTTAAACAGGCCGATTCAGAAAGGATCATGGGAGAATGGGCACTCCGTGTTGCGCGCATGCTTTCTCAATGCATACCCAGCCACCTCCTGGGCGCGCGATCCTATATTTAAATGAGGTGTCACGCTAAAAAGAGGCGCTAGGGATGATTACGTGCCCCTAATGCCTCCTTGGCCCAGGAGAGGTGGCATTGCCAGCGGGTTCAGGAAACCGATGTTCAGTTTTACGAGCATTGGTTTTCTGAACCTGCTGGCAGCAATCGGTTAGGAAAACGGATGCCAGTAAAATTGAGCATCCGTTCTCCTAACCGGACCAGTGGGCACTTTTTTTTTTTTTTACATTTTTGGTTCCTCCAACTTAATATCAGTAGGATATTAAGTCAGAGGGTGTATAAAAAAGCTGTATTTTCGGCGTTAATTTATGAGCATAAAATGTGCGGATTGGCCGCACTTTTACTTTCAGAATCCCGGGTGACTAATAGCCTCATCAACATGCATTTGCATGTGATGAGCACTATTAGTTTTTAGGGGGTTTGGCCACGCGCTGTTGAGGTGCTAAACCCCTTACAGTATAAGGGGTAATGCATGCCTGTTGATAACACCCGGCGAAACCTGTTAAACAGTGCGCATGGTCGAGCGCACTTTACAGAATCGGCCCGAAAGAAAACTAAGTTGCTTATCTGTAACAGGTGTTCGAGGATAGCAGGATGTCAGTCCTCACAAAACCCACCCACCTCTCTTTGAAGTTGGCTTCAATTTTTAATTCCTAAGGTACAAGACTGAAGAACATGCCATAATGGGTCAGACCATCAAACCCAGTATTCTGTTTATGGACTTCTCCAGGAACTTATCCAAACCTTTTTTAAACCTAGCTACACTAATTGCCTTAACCACATCCTCTGGCAATGAACTCCAGAGTTTTAATTGTGCGTTGAATGAAAAATAATTTTCTTCTATTTATTTTAAATGTGCTATTTGCTAACTTCATTGAGTGCACCCTAGTCCTACTATTATCTAAAAGAGTAAATAACCATTTCACACAGATCCTTTCAAGTCCTTTCATGATTTTGTAGACCTCTGTCATATTCCCTCTCATCTGTCTCTTCTCCTAGCTGAACAGCCCTAACCACTTTAGCCTTTCCTCATAGCGACCCGTTCCATGTCCTTTATCATTTTGGTTGCCATACTCTGTACTTTCTCCGGTGCAACTATATCTTTTTTTGAGATGCAGCGACCAGAATTGCACACAGTATTCAAGTTGTGTTGTCACCATGGAATGATACAGAGGTATTATGACATCCAACATTTTATTTGCCATTCCCTTCCTAATAATTCTTAACATTTGACCGCCATAACACACAGCATACATGATTTCAAAGTATTATCCTCTATGACGCCTAATTCGCTTTCCTGGGTGGTAGCTCCTAATATGGAATCTAACATTGTGTAACTACAGCAAGGGATATTTTTCCCTATATGCATCACCTTGCTCTTGTGCACATTAAATTTCTTCTGCCATTTGTGTGGTATGATGGCATACATGGACATGCTCATTGAAGCACAAAGTTCTAGAAACTTTGAAATCAAATTTCTGTGCCATGCTGTATTGGATAATGTCACCCATGTGTGAGGACTGACATTCTGCTCTCCTCAGAGAACTCTGCTTTCTCCCCCAGTCTCTTCATCATCCAGATTATTTGTTGTCACTGCTAATATAAGAACATAACAATTGTTTTAATTCATCCCTCAGATACTGTCCTCCTTGTCCACGGAGAAAGCAAAGTTGCTTATCTATAACTGGTGTTCTCTGTAGACAGGACAAATCAGCCACACAATCCTACCCTCCTCCTCTTAGAGTTGAAGGTTGGCTTGCTATAAACACTGAGGCATGCGTGTCCACTTTCTCTTCACTGTTGGAAAATGCTATCCCACTTGTGTGACTGATTTGTTCTGCTGTCTCCTGAGAACACCTATTACAGCTAAGCAACTTGGCTTCACTTTTTTTTTTTTTTGTTCTTGCTGATCATGCCTCTCCCTATGGAACTCCGTAGTCCTTGTTACACTGATTTGCTAATATTGGATCATCATATAGCCTGGCATACACATATCCCAGTGATATGACTTATTGAACCGTATCTCTGTAACAGCAACAATATATATGTAATCCTCTGTCATTAGGATTTGCAAATCTGGAATTTTGTTGCCTAGACCAGGGGTCTCCAAATCTGGTCCTTGTGAGCTACAGTCTGGTTTTCAGTATTTACACAAATGTGCACTACTTCCAATCTATGCAAGTCTATCTTGTTTTCCTTGCCTTCCCTCTGTATAACCCTGTACTTTCTGCAGGCGCTCCCTATCATTTGCTAATTGCTTTATAAGGTACAGTACTTTTCCTTCACTAATCTCATTTGATTGCTGAGGTGACAGTCAAATTCAATCAGCTTTCATTCACAAGCCGTCTCATCTGGTTTAAATGTCTGTCAATGGTTATGTTTGGAAGTGTTCACTTAGGACACAGTTGCCTTCGAAGATAGATGTAGACCATTTCTACAATGTAATTTTCTATTATTTCATGTGTGACCCCAAACCCCAATATATCCAAATTTTTCAGCTGTGAATTGAAAACCCCAGTTTGATGTAGCTTGTCTTCTCCCTTTTCATGTCATCTGTCCCTCTTGCTCCAGCATGGCAGTAACCTAATAGGCATGTCTGACCTGAATGTTCCTGAGCAGCTGTACCAGTATATGGTTGGAGGTCACCGGCGCTCCCAAGTGGGTCTGCACCGAGAGAAGCACAAGTCCCCGAGCTATCAAATCAAGGTCTGTGTTCAGTTTGTAAAATGTTTAGGATGTGCCCTATTTTTTCTCCCAAAATATATTTCTCCGAATTCTATGTTTCATACTTCTCAATGTAAATGTACAATTACACTGAAAATCACATAAAATAGCAATAATGCTGCAACGATGAACATTTACATTAATCATAAACCTACTGTTATATAGAGCCTTGTATGACATTCCTAAAGAGGCCAATATTCAGTAAGCCGTCGAGTGGACAAGTTAGCCGTATAATTTTTCCCAGATATTCAGTGGGATAAAAATCTTTGATATCTGGTTAAGTAGTACTATCAAAATAAAAAATGTAAAAGGGGCCTGCAGGAGATTCTCACCTTCTCCTGTCGAGCCATGTACCCTATACCCTTGATACCCCTTCTAAATAAGATTATTCTCCCAGGACGAGCAGGATGGTAGTTCTCACGTATGGGTGACAACATCAGATGGAGCCCTGACATGGAATACTTTTGTCAAAGTTCTGGCACACTGAGCATGCTCCGCATGCGCACTGCTCCTCAAACGCCTGGACACGCTCATCGGTGCCTTCCCGACTCAACCTGTGCCATCAGACACGCTGGCACCGAGTCGTCCATCGAGGCCTCCACAGGTCCCAATTCCCATACCGGGTTCGGAGGAGGAAGAGGTGATTCCCAGCCAGATCCCTCCATGGGAACCACCGATGCTGGAACCCATGCCAGGGCCATCGGGGCTGTCGGTGCCCAAACGCACCTCATCTGCTTCAGTGCCCTCTATGCCAGCACAGATTCCTTCGATGCTGGTGCCGCATCCATCGATGCCTTCCCGCCCTCTCAGTTTTGGTATACTTCCTCAGGAAGCCCACTAGGAGAAGGGGAAACTCCCTATAATCCATTGAAGGAAGCATCCTCGGATGATTCCTCACAAGCTTCCAAGGAATTGTTCTTAGAGCCTTCAGTCCTGGAAGAGACGATGATCTCCTCCGGAAGACCTCTCCTTTGCCAGCTTTGTCAAGGAAATGTCTGACACTATCCCATTTCCGCAGGTTATGGAGGAAGACGCTTGCCACAAGATGTTGGAGGTCTTACAGTTTGTAGATGCTCCAAAGGAGATAATGGCAATACCAGTACATGAAGTTCTTCTTGACCTCTTGCACCGCCTGTGGGGACCATCCAGGTACTATACCTCCAGTCAACAGAAAGACAGATGCTACGTACCTGGTCCAACAAGCCCCAGGGTTTTCAAAAACTTCAGCTGCCCCACTATTCTGTAGTGGTGGAATCAGCACAGAAAAAAGCTAAAAGATCACGTCCACACTCCTCTGCTCCTCCTGTTAAGGAACAAAAGGCATTAGATGCATTGGAACGCAGAGTCTCTCAAGGGTCCATGTTGATAGCACGAATAGCAGCATATCAACTATAATATGATCCAATATACTAGAAATCTCTTGAAACAAGTCCAGGAATTTGCAGAGATATTACCACAACAACAACAAGAGAACTTGTCCTCCATCCTGCAAAAAGAATTGGAAGCAGGCAAGCTCGAGGTCAGAGCTGCTTACCACTCTTTTGAGACACCATCCAGAGTCTCGGCAGTGGGCATCAGTGCTAGGCACTGGGCTGGGCTCAAGGCTTCAGACCTACGCTCGGAGGTGCAGGACAAGCTTGGAGATATCTACCCTGTACAGGAGACAACATGTTCGGGGACAAGATCCAGGACCCTGTGGCCCACTTAAAAGACCATCATGAGACCCTGCGTCAATTGTCTCCCCAGATGTTCCCTCCACAGCCAGCAAGAGCACACGAAGAGACATCAGAAAACAATTCTACCGACCACGCAGGTATTATCCTCCCGCGTTCCTTGCTAGACTAGCTCGGGGCCCTCAGAGAGGACATGCACACCAAGCAAGGACACCTAGAGCGCAGCCATCTCCACAAGCTGGTCCTGCGTCTGGATTTTGACTCCTTTCCAGAGAGCAGCAGCCATTCCCCCTTGATCCCACAACCCAGTTCACCAGTGGGAGGCTGCCTTTGCCACTTTGCAACCGAATGGCACCCAGTTACCACGGACCAGTGGGTACTGTCCTTCAAACCCCATGGTTTATATACAAGGCGTAGGCAAGTATCTTGCCTACGCCTTGTATATTCCTGTAAATAGTCCGTTGCAGTTTTTATTTATTGCTTTAATTCCTCCACCTCCTGCTCTTTGTATACTCCTCCTTGTTCGCCCTCCCTGTTCATTGTAATTTCTACCTTTAAAGTTACATTGTAAACCGGTATGATGTATGCATACTAA
Organism: Rhinatrema bivittatum; assembly: GCF_901001135.1. Classification (NCBI taxonomy): domain Eukaryota; kingdom Metazoa; phylum Chordata; class Amphibia; order Gymnophiona; family Rhinatrematidae; genus Rhinatrema; species Rhinatrema bivittatum. The sequence goes on from NW_021821304.1 coordinate 83,271, forward strand.
TACCGGTATATAAAAGTTTTTAAATAAATAAATAAATGGTTACCATCTAAATTTTTCAGTTATATCCCCGGACATCCCACCCATTCCATCCTGGAGCTGGGATGATCACACAGGATTTCTCGAGTCAGAGCTCTCGACCCTGTCGGCCAGAGCCGTAGAACAGGTTCCGTCGAATCAGCAGGGGAGAGGGTTCTACTCCAGGTACTTCCTAATTCCAAAAAAGACCGGCGGCCTCCGGCCTATTCTGGATCTCCTTGCCTTCACAAGGAACTGTTCAGAATGGTGTCCCTGGGCACCATGCTCCCTCTGCTACAACAAGGGGATTGGCTCTGCTCTCTGGACCTTCAAGACGCATACGCCCACATTGCAATCTTCCCTCAACGCAAGTACCTGCGATTCGTGGTGGGCCAAGGGCATTATCAATACAGAGTACTGCCATTCAGCCTGGCCTCGGCGCCTTGAGTGTTTACGAAGTGCCTGGCAGTAGTGGCTGCACATTTGCGCCACAAAGGCATACATGTCTTCCCATATCTGGACGACTGGCTCATAAAAAGCCAGTCCAGACAAGGAGCCCTCAACTCCCTAGGTCTCATCATATGGCTCCTGTACTCACTGGGATTTCTGATCAACTACCCGAAATCCCACTTGACACCGTCTCACCATCTCTCCTTTATAGGAGCTGACCTAGACACCACAGTGGCCAAAGGGTTCTTACCCAACGACTACGCAACCACGCTGTCCAAGCTCGCCAGCTCTATCCGCAGTCGACAAACAGCCTCCGCTCGACAACTACTGACGTTGCTCAGCCATATGGCATCAACAGTCCATGTTACCCCAATGGCATGCTTAGCCATGAGACTGACACAATGGACTTTAAAGTCTCAGTGGCATCAAGCCACTCAGCCGCTTACGTCCCTTGTCCACATAACCAGCCAACTTCGTTTGCCCCTTATTTGGTGGATGGCCAAGGCCAATTTACAAACAGGTCTACCCTTCCAACAACCGGCTCCTCAGGTGACCTTAACCATGTACGCCTCCAACCTAGGTTGGGGAGCTCATCTCAAAGGCCTTCAGACCCAAGGGACTTGGACAAAAACCGAAGCGACCTTTCAGATCAGCCCTCTGGAGCTTCGAGCGATGTGCTACGCCCTTTATGCATTCAAGGAGTGCCTCTCCAACAAAGTAGTCTTGATTCAAACAGACAACCAAGTAGCAATGTGGTACCTGAACAAACAGGGGAGCATGGGCTCTTATCTGCTCTGCCAGGAGGCAGCGCAGATCTGGGCCTGGGCCCTGTTGCACTCAATTCTACCGTGAGCCACTTATCTGGCAGACATACAGAATGCACTGGTGGACCGTCTCATTCGACGTTTCCAACCACGCGAGTGGTCTCTGGATCCCTCTGTGAGCAGAATCTTCCACCGGTGGGGTCAGCTGGCCATCGACCTCTTTGCGTCCAAACAGAATCGCAAAGTG